>NC_079435.1:45873895-45923447 GCF_903798145.1 Danio aesculapii
AAGTTCAGAGTAGAGTCCCTATAGGTTTTAATTATAGATCTTTCATATTTGATGCTGTCTTCTGGGTCTCTGTGACATTCCCATTAGACAAGAGACATTACACCCTTAGTTACTTCAGTGAAATAAGAAGTAAGACAGCCACATGTTGTACAATATAAATACACTCACTGACAGATTGCATGTTTAAGAGGGTGTAAATAAACTATAGCAATTGTCAGTCTAGAGGAAGCGGTGAAAATGCCTCATTACTAGACATATCCTTGATTAATTGGTTTTTTAAAAAAACCTTGTGAGGAGGTGAAAAAATGCAACAAGAAAGAATATAATGAAATTCCACGCAAACACTTTTACAATGCTGAAAACAAACATATCATCATAAAAAAAAATCTAAGAAGAAAAGCGCAGTGAACTAATTGGTGCTCCCATAACATAGGCAATTCCCCCCGCTCGTTTTACATGTTTAAAATTCATGTCCTCGCTCCACGCATCAGTTAGAAGATGCAAGATTGCGCAGAGCAGGGAGTTTGAGTCACACACCTGAGAGAACGCCTTTGTGATGTCCAAAGCATTAGAGTAATGATGCAAATTACATACGCTACTAGCACTTTTTAACTCTGAGACGCATAATTTTCCCTCCCAAGTCTGCATGTCGGCCAAAAATTGGAATATTATCCACAATAAAACTAGGTGCAGATTTAAAACTGTATTCTCATAGAAAAATAATGTTAATGATAATAATAATAATAATAATTTATTATTAAGTTGAAATATTGCAACTGTTTATACCTCGGTTTGACTATTTCAAATATGAACTGGCTGTGGATGGTTAGAAATGCAGCAATCACTAAAGTGTGTGCACATTACTCCCATGCTTGCCTCTCTCCATTGATTATTGGTTCAGTATATTAGTGATCTTCTTGTCCCATACAATGCCCCAAGATCCTTATGTTCTTCCAATTAGCTTCTTCTCTCTTCCTCATTCTCGCAACAAAAGGTCTAAGGTCTGAGTGTGGAGCACCATTCTGTTTTTAAATCTTCTATAAATCTTCACTATAATAATAATAATAATAATAATAATAATAATAATAATAATAATAATAATAATAATAATAATAATAATAATAATAATAATAATAATATAATAATTATATAATTATTATTATTATTAGTATTATTGTTGTTGTTGTTGTTATTGTTATTATTATTATTATTATTATTATTATTATTGTTATTACTATTATTATTATTATTATTATTATTATTATTATTGTTGTTGTTGTTGTTGTATTGTTATCATTATTTTGCATTGTTGTTATTATTATTATTATTATTATTATTAATAATAATAATAATAAAAATAAACACTACTGATGATATAGTAATAACTATAAATGTAGATTTTTATTTATAGATATTTATATAAATATGTACAGTTATTTTACAAATTTAACAAAATAACTTTGTTGCAAGAATTAGTGCACCTCAATGAATATATTGTGGGAAAATATTGAATGCATTATTAATAAAGAGGAAAAACCAAAAGAACCACATTTTATTAGAATTAGTTTGCATTTTTCATTTCTAATTTGAATTTAAAAGTATTATCTTTCTATCCATAAGTGACTCTTAGTTTCATAAATATAACTTTGATAAAACTATTTCATTTAAATGCACCAAAATATTGTGTATTGTCCATATTCATTGAACAATTGATACAAAAAATAACTTACAAAAGGGGTGTACACATTTATCCTGTATATTTATTATATAAATACTGTATATATAATTAAAGGTCTGTCCGTTGGTCTTTAAAGCCATTGCTTATTTATTTATTTATTTTTTTATTAATAAAGCACATTTAAAAACAATAGCCTAGTGGTTAAGCGTGTCGACATAAAGCACCATGGTGACCCGACTTCGATTCCTGGCTTGAAGTCCTTTGACGACCCTTTCCCTCTCTCTGCTCCCAGGATTTTTACTCTCAGGAATATTTCTGACTTCAACTGTATATATATATATATATAAAACCGGATGTTGCAACCAAAATGCTGTGCACAGATGTGAAAACCTAAATAAAAAAAAATAAATAAATAAATATCCATAGAGACAAATGTAAATATATGAAATAACTTAAATAGAAACATAAAGAATATAAAAATGTTTTGGGGAGGAGTTAAAAACAGAATGGTGCTCCACACTCAGACCTCAGACCTTTAATTTTGTTGCGAGAATGAGGAAGAAAGAAGAAGCTGATTGGAAGAACTTAAGGATCTTGGGGCATTGTATGGAGAAGATCACCAATATACTGAGCGGTATGTCCATGTGAAGTTTTTTACAAGTTTTATAACAAAAAGCTACATTTTAAAATCAATCTGGAATTTGACCGGTAACCAATGGAGAGAGGCAAGCACAGAAGTCATGTGCAGACACTTTTAGTGATTGTCAATAGCTTGGCAGCTGCATTTCTAACCATCCACAATCAATTAATTGTCGAAATAAGCAAACCGAGGTATAAAGAGTTGCAATATTTCAACTTTGAGGTAGTAAATGCAGGACTAACAGTTTCAAGGTCTTTTCTTAGAAAGCATCTTCTTGACTTCTTGATTTTTAACACAATCAAAAATCTATTATTATTATTATATAAAAATATATAATAATTAAAAATAAGATTACGATACAAAGTTTATATAAAATAATAATTTAACAGATTAATATTTAAATAAATATATAATTATAATTATATTATTAATGATAATAATGATAATAATAATAATAATAATAATTATTATTATTATTATTATTATTTACCATTCTTTTTATATTATTATTATATTATTATTATCATATTATTACCATTCTTTATATATATATATATATATATATATATATATATATATATAATATATAGATATATATATATATATATATATATATATATATATATATATATATATATATATATATATATTAAAAGAATGGCAATAATAATATATATATATATATATATATATATATATATAATAATATATAATATATATATATATATATATATATATATATATATATATATATATATATATATATATATATATATATATATATATATATATATTATGTATATATAATTGCACAGCTATGTTGTTTTATAAGTATAGAATAATTATATTAAGTAAATATAAATATTTATAATCCTAATACTCATAACATACTGTGCCTTGCTCTTATGCTGCTGCTTTATTTATTATGCAATATTTATTATATTATATTATATTATATTATATTATATTATATTATATTATATTATATTATATTACATTATATTTATTATCTAAGCACATATAATAACTAACTTTAAATGTCCCACCATGTGTGCTTTTCAATCTACATCTACAGTATTAAACACACAGCCCCTTGCTTTAAGGTTGGTGCTTTTGTCTTCTCCTTAAATAAGAAAGATAAAAAATGTTGTATGTTATTTATCCTGGTCGCTTTTCAGGCAGATGGCAAGGTAGGATGAGGTACAGAAAAAGATAGGCTATATTATCGCTGTATATTTTGGAGACATGATTTTATGCTGCCTTTTCTCACACGCTTTAAATAGAGGAGATATGTGCACATTTCTCTCTCTCGTAGCCACGGGTGTTTGCTATTCGTGTCTGTTCTGAGGATGATAAAGTTTCACCGGTGTGCGCTAACTAGGCTTACGCGGTAACGTGATGGGATAAAGATGGAGGGTGTTTGCGGGACACGAACGCTGAATCCACTCTCCCACCCACTTGGACTGGGCGAGTGATTGCAGAAGCGAAATCAAAACGCGCGCGGTGGAACAACAGAGGGCGCGAGGCGCAGAGCTTACAGCGGCACGCGCATGCAGAGACGCCGGCGGAATGCTAACCAGCCCCGGTGCAGCAGCAGCGGGAGCGCCGCGCCGAGATCTGGTGTTGTTCCTCCGCGCGCATCCTCCTCTGCCGTGACCAAACGAACTGAGATTGACCAGGGAAACCCTCCTTCGTTAGTTTCAAATCATCCCGGCCCACGAATTAAAACGCATGTTTGAGACTGAGGGCGCGGGATGGAGAGTGTAGACGGAGAAAGGGTTCCTCCTTTTGTTGTGTGACTGTAGTATTACGTTCAGTCAGTGCTGCATTGCGCTCCGCGCATCCGCGTGGCTACGGGGCAGCCCGTGCTGGGACCAGAGAGAGTGAGTGTGTGCCTGTGTGTGTGCGCGATATATATGCTCATTGTTCACAGGATGAGCGAAAAGCACTGCCGCATTCAGACAATGAAACACTCCTCGAGTCAGAACTTGCAAAAACAAGACAATTGGAATAAATTACAGGGTAAAGACAAGTGTAGATATACTGATAACACAGTATTCTAATGACGAAATAACACTTTTTAGATAGTACGATATGCAAATATAAAATAATAACCTCTATCTATCTATCTATCTATCTATCTATCTATCTATCTATCTATCTATCTATCTATCTATCTATCTATCTATCGATCTATCTATCTATCTATCTATGTTTATATTGCACCTTATTTTTACCGAGCATACCAGCACATTTCGGTTTCTGTTTTTATAGATTAATATCCTATTCAAACATATTATTTGGTGCCCAAGGACCTTGACCTAACTTAATGACCGTGTTCAGTATGATTGTTCAACAAACTAAAGAGCTACCAAACATTTTAAACCAAAATATGTTTTGGTGAAGGCCATACAGTTATATACATTATCCCCAGTGACCCAGACATGCTGTCTGTTTCCTTCTAATCACAGGGTACAAGGCTGATATCTTTACTGAAGCAATATTTGTATAAAAAATAACTTTTAATGATTGTTTTTGTCGCTTTATCACTTTTTATTTGCTTTATTTTTAATGGGTATACACAATATATACACAATACTTAATTTATACATTAATTTCAAATAGCTTGTTTTAAACGGTTTCAGAAAAATGTCTTGTCAACAAGTACTGCTTATTCTTTTGTTTGGTTCATATTTTACGAACAAGTAAGATGTTTGTAAGAAGTAAGATTGTATGTTTTATTTGATGTTTTATTTTTAAATGGCTGTTCGTATTTGGGATATGGTCCATTTCAATTTATTTACTTCTGTTTTGTCTTTATTTATCTCACAAGTGCTTTATGTGGCTTTTCTAGTTGTCTAGTTGACTGTGTTTTTACCTTTTGAGAATTTTTGTTTTGTGGTCGTATGCAAACACACCCCCCTGTATTTGCGCTTTTAGACTGGTTAAAAGGAAAGCGCGAGCTCCTTCGAGACACTCTCGGTCTCCCGTTTCATCTGAGCGGTTGAGTTACGTAGCGTAGTGTTGCAGTGAACGGAGGGGGAAGAGAGAGAGAGAGAGGTTGAGACAGAGAGCGAGAGAGAGGGAGAGACTGCAGCATCATTTGAGGGACGTTCACATGCAGTGCAGTAGAACGTGCAGGTGAGGGGAGGAGGAGAATGCGGGACTTTTTCCTCAAACACTTCACACACATCCACCACGGACTCCGGAGGAATAACTAAAGGCTTTTGTTGCTACTTTATCCTGCTCTCCATCTTTCCTTAAGTGGCTAATTTACGTGCTCTGGGAAGTCGAACTGAAAAGCTTTTCTCTTTGTCAAGTTCACCGTAAAGGAATCTATAAGAGCTTGGCACGCGTGCGTAAGACTGCGGGGAAAGCTTTCCAATTTCCCTCGCGCTGGGTTTTAAGGTAGAGAGAGCATACAATATCGGAGAAAGACTTTAAAAAGCACTTTGGCTTATTCCCAGCCAGTAGCGCAAGCTCTGGGATGCGAATGTGAGAGCTGAATTCACAGACAGATCGCTTTTGTGTTCTACTGCATTGCAGTTTTAAAAACAGTGAAAGCGCGAGAGGAGCCCGCGCTCCGCAGCATCTCAATGAGCCGGACAAAGTCGTTTAAACTGCTAAGATTTGACTCTCGTTTACTCCTAAAAGGCACAGTGGATCATTATTGTCCGTAAAAGAGCTGTAAAGACTTATCGCCGATGCTGAGCTCTGCACAAAGTGGATGTTTTATTTTATCGTGTTGAAAACGTGACCGGAGAACTGAAAGACTGTGGGACAAAATAAGATTTTGCCGAAGGAAGCCTTCATAAAAATTAATCAGTGGCGATTCTTTCTTGGACCAGAGGAAGCTGCAGATAGAGAGTGAAAGAGAGAGAGAGAGAGAGAGAGAGAGAGAGAGAGAGAGAGAGAGAGAGGAAGAGAGCGAGAGAGAAAGAGAGAGAGAGTCATGGGGAGCAGGAGCGTTGGCGCAGTGCACTCCGCGCGCTGCTACCTCGTGCTTATCCTGCAGCTGCTGACTCAGCTCCCGCACGCCAATTCAGTGCTGCGCTACCGCGTGGCGGAAGAGGGGCCGGCCGATGTGCACATTGGTAACGTGGCTTCAGACCTGGGGCTGTCCACCTCTGGGATTGGGACTGGTGATGTCACGTTCGCTTTGGAATCTGGCTCTGAATTCTTTAAAATTGACAATGTCACCGGAGAGCTTACTACAGGCAGCAGGAGGATTGACAGAGAGAAGCTGCCACAGTGTCAGATGATTTTGATGAGAATGAGTGCTTTTTAAACTTTGAAGTGTCAGTCATAGGTCCCCTGCAGAGGTGGGTGGATCTTTTTGATGGGCGAATTGTAGTCACAGACATCAATGACAACACGCCCTCTTTCCCTTCACCAGTACTCACACTATCTGTTTGAGGAGAATCGTCCAAATCGGCACTCTCTATCTCCTTCCCACCGCCACAGACCGCGATTTTGGTCGCAACGGCATAGATTCGATATGAACTTATCCAAGACAGTAGAGATGGAGGGTCATCATCCCGCCGACCCGCAAATGGACCAACAAATGGAAACGTGGTGACCGAAGGAGAGGGCCAGAACAGGACAGGACCTGCCAGCAGGAGCAGTGTGTTTGAACTGCAGGTGGCTGACACACCTGAAGGACAGAAACAGCCTCAACTGATTGTAAAAGGGCCTCTGGATCGTGAAGCAAGGGATTCTTATGAACTTGTGCTGCGTGTTCGTGATGGGCGGCAACCCGCCCCGTTCCTCACAAGCATTGTTACGTGTGTCTATCACAGATGTTAACGACAACAGTCCACGTTTTGAGAGAGCAGTGTATGAAGCAGAAATGCAGAAAACGCCCCACCTGGCACCTGTCCTGCAGGTGCGTGCCACAGACCGTGACGTGGTGTGAATGGGCAGGTTGAGTATGTTTTCGGAGCGGCAACAGAATCAGTGCGGCGCCTCCTGAGGCTGGATGAAGCATCAGTGTGGGCTGAGTGTTCTGCATCGTATAGACCGTGAGGAAGTTTCACAGCTACGTTTACAATCACAGCCCGTGACCGCGGCCAACCACCTCGCACTGATCGCACTACAGTTGTTCTTAACGTAAGAGATGAAAATGACAACGTACCCATAGTAGAAATTCGAAAATCGGAACGAATCCTCGTTCGGCGACGGTGCTGGCAATGGTTCCAGAGAATGTGCTGGTTGACACACCGGTAGCCCTAGTGCAGGTGTCAGACCGTGACCAGGGAGAGAATGGTGCGGTGACCTGCACTGTGGTTGGGGATGTTCCATTCACATTGAAACCAGCGGGTGAGACACCACTAGCACCTCCACCAGCCACAGATGATGCTTTCGAACGAAACAAAAAGAAGATATTTTCTCCACACCTCAGCACTTTTGGATTATGAAGCTACTCGAGAATATAGTGTTACTATTGTCGCAGTGGACTCAGGTAGCCCAAGCCTTTCTAGTAACAGTTCCCTTCTGGTGCGTGTGGTAGACATAAACGACCATGCTCCCACTTTCGCCCAAAGCTTAGTGGAAGTGCATTTTGCAGAAAATAATGCCCCAGGAGAGCGAGTGGTCACTGTAGTGGCTGCTGATGCAGACAGTGGCAAGAATGCAGAGATTGCATACTCACTCGACCCATCTGTTAATGGAGCTTTTTACATTGATGCCGATAACGGGGATATTCGTGCCACTGGGGCACTAGATTAGGGAGCTGAGGGAACGCTATGAATTTCGTGTGATAGCTCGAGATAAGGGCACCCAATCTCTGCAGGGCTCTGCTACTGTTGTAGTCCAGGTCACGGACAGGAATGACAATGCCCCCCAAATTTGTCCAGGAAGTCTTCACATTCTATGTCAAAGAAACCTGCTCACCAATAGCCCCGTGGGCATGGTGACTGTTACCGATGCAGATGAAGAGAGAATGCAGAGTTGAGTCTTTTTGTGGAGCATGACGAAGAGGGAGGGTGGAGAGGAGGGCAAAGAAGGGAAGCAAGAAGTTTTCTCCATTGAAAAATAACACTGGAACCATTTTCTCCTCTGCATCCTTGACCGCGAACGGCGTAGCACATATTCATTTCCGTGTGCGTGCTGTTGATGGTGGAGAACCGCCACGTCTGCCACCGCCACCGTCTCCCTGTTTGTCACTGATGAAAATGACAATGCGCCATCCATCACATCACCCGCTAATGAATCATACACCCTTCTGCCACCCGCTAGTGGGGCCCGGACTGTATCCGCACAGTCTCAGCCTCGGATGGAGACACAGGGTCTAACGCTGACCTGCGCTATGCTCTGGTAGGCGGAAACCCTTTTCGCCTGTTTGAGATTGGCTCTAGTAGTGGGGTCATAACCTTGGCAGAGCCCTGGAGAGAAGACACAGGGTCTGACCGCTTGGTGGTCCGGGTCAATGACAGCGGCATGCCTTCCCTTTGTGCCACAGCCACTGTGCATGTCTTTAATCAATGAAAGCTTGGCCAATGCTACGCTGGTGGATGCACAGGTGAGACACAACACTGCACTATGCTGTTTTGAATAAAAACAAACAACAAACAAACAAACAAACAAACAGTAATTCAATATAGAGAAACAACAACAGTTTGTGCAGCTTAACAATGAGCTAGTGCCATTTTATTGATATGAGGGGATGGAGCAGGGAAGTGCAATCAGAAATGTACTGATAACGTTTCATAACTAGGAAATCCTAGCACAAAAGAGCGAATTTTTAAAAAAAGATATTGCTGTTTATAAATATTCATGCATCAAATTGCTGTTGACCCACATTGGATATTGGATAGAAGTAAGCACATGCAAATATAAAGATGAAAGATACACAAACACAGTGGCCTACACATACACAGTCACACTTGCCTGCGCAGAATAACTATGATTGAATATCCAAGCCTTGACATGATAATTGAGAAGTCTGGGTCTTACAGTGGGGATGATGTGTATGCGTGCGTGTGTGGTTCAGCAGACAGGGCTATAAAATCAGGATGCAGTTATCAAAGGGCAGACACACCATTTATGACTTTCCATTTTTGCTTTCTCTCTCCCTCTGTATGCCTTTCTCTCTCACTCACTCAGGTGGCCCGCAGCCTTGCAATCCCCCTCTATATGGATATTGCAGGTGACCCAGACAGCGAGAGAGCTCTCGGTAAACAACGCCTGAGCGTTGCCATTGGTGTCTTGGCTGGTGCTGCTGCCGTTATTCTGGTGATCCTTCTGGTTGTGACAGCTCGACAGTGTGGGGCACAGGGTAAGAACGGCTATGAGGCTGGCAAGAAGGAGCCAGAAGAGGACTTTTCAGTCCACAGCCTCCCCTCTACAAGCCCAGGGCTCCCAAAATGAACGTGGGCGCAAACCACGCAGAGACAAGCGTAATAATGGCACTGCCAAATCTGAGCGTTCTTTATACAGTGGAATTATGACGGTGAAACGGCTGCAGACGTGGGGAGGTGATGAAGAAGAGGAGGATGAGGAGAGCAGCAGTACCAGTGAGAGGATTGCTGCTCGTTATTGCGCACAGCTAATGGAGACCCTAGTAAGTCCAAGGCTAGGCTCGAGACGCCACCAGTCAAGCCAGATCTGGCCCGCCACTACAAGTTCCAGCTCACCCTTGCCTGCAGTGCATCTTCAGCCAACTCACCACCCGTGAAGGCAAGAAGCACCAGGCTGTGCAGGAACTGCCCCCCACCAACACCTTTACATGGCAATGGCACCGGTAACGTAGACGCTATGTCACTCAGCTCAGACCAGTGCTCCGATTACGGCTGTCAAACCGTCAAGTACAGCAAACAGGTAAGAACATCAAATAATCTATGACTCAGTTTCACTACCTCACCTTCAACATGTTATGCAGGTCACATTCATAAAGTGTCCTAAAATGGCACAAGGCCTGGTTCAGTTTGGCTAGCAAGGTAACATTACCAAAAAATTCGAAAAGGTCTTGTCAGGACAAAAGCCTCAGGCTTGAACTAGATTTGAATCCTGAAACTAACCTGAATTCAGTCAGTCCTGTGGGATATTCCTATATTAATATAGAAAATGCTGATAGCCATTGGATTACCCCACACATTTTCTTTGAGCACACTGTAATTAGATTTTCCAAGAAAAAAAAGATGGGCGTAATACTGTATGTTACCCCTCCTCAGAGAAAAAAGTAAGACAAAGATGAGTCTATCTGTGAGATAATCAGACGGTATGAGACAAACAACTCACATTTGTAATATACAAGTGGATTTGTGAGAAATAAATGCACATTTTAAGATATAGAACTACATTTGGGATATATAAAGTCACAATATAGTTCACAATAATGGATAATTGTGAGATGTAAAGTCACACTTTACAGGCAGAAATGGCTTCATTGAGCATATTGCATTGTGATATCTGATATTGCACTTTGGTACAACATTTGGGCCCAATCCCATTCTATTTCTGTAAAAAGGTCATTCCCAGCCACTAGACTTTTCTGACAGGGTATTCGAGTGTCAGAATGTTGTGGGACTACTATACAGAAGTTATTATTATATTGTAGCTAGCGAAATTTAGCGTTTTTATTTTAGCATTTTTAAAAAAAAGCATGTAAGATGGTAAAACACGAACGCTGTTATGAATGTATTAAAACATGCTTGTTTGAGGTGAAAAATCTCCTGAAAATCTGTAAAAGTATGTACCACTACCCCTTCCCCTTAGGGAAGGGCTAAGGGGTAGAATTAGGATTGGGCCTTGGTCTATATCAGTCTGAGGTTAATTACAGCTGTTTTGCTCTTATTGACGTCATTTTTCCTCAAACTTCTGAAAAAACAAAACTTGTTGAACACAAACACAAATGTGGCAACTTGTCTTATCTTTCTGTACCGTTGTTGTGGCACTGCATGTGGAGTGCTTAAGGTTATATGGTGCTTACTGCTTGCTCTCCTTTCCAGGAGTAGCTACTGAAAATAGATTGTCGAAGAGAGGAGAAGTGTAACCCATTTTCTCTCACACCACCATAGATCTCTTTCCACTCTCAGTCTCTCTCTCTCCTTCTAACTTGCTTTCTATCATTCTCTCCTTGTATTTTCTACTCCTTTACACAATCTTTCTTTTTTCTGACACACATTTGGAAGTGTTAAATATAGAGCCGAACATATACCTGTTTTGAGTGGAGACTAGCCGGTGTGTTTGACAGCATGTGTGTGAAAAGCTTGAGAGAGAAACCACGCAGGCCAGCAGAGTTGTCTGTTTTTGACTTAATCTGTCATCTTTACAGTTTTATCCAGGTCATGTATTTAATGCAGCATATCCAAACTGCTAGCTAGCTAGCACTTAACGGAAGCATTAAAAAAAGATTACCTGGACGCCCTTTGACAGGTGCTTTGGACTAAGCCCGAACCAAAGGGTGGCCTCGTACTATAGAGAGACATGGTTAAATTGAACACTGGCATCGCATTACATTTTCTGACAGGTGTTGGGAGCTTAAACCAAATCCGCGGAGGTCTACACGCAAGATATTGAGTCCTAAATGACATGTCATTTTTGGTCTTTTTAGCATGACTGACAGTCGGATTGTAATTCCCTGTAGCCAGTGCCTAAAAAACAGCTGATGCAGTGGTAAGGGAGATGTGCGCCACGCAAGGCCTAATCAATCCATCCACGCTGGTGTGATCCTGACCGCAGTGGGTGGGTTAATCCAATACCGAGTCAATCCTCTTAATCTGCTAACATTTTTTTTCCTCCCTGAAAATGCTTAATGGAGAATTTTGCTATTTGTGTGCTTCTGCGTGTGCGCTCATAAGTATGAGAGAGCATTAATGCTTACTGGAGAGTTTGTTGGACTCTTTCTGACGGTTTAATCAATTATTGATCACACTGTAATTAACTCCTCTACTGCGGAGCTTTGTGACCTAGCCTAACTCGAGCTCGGTGCAGACGGAGAGTGTATGCGTGCCTTTGGCTGTGGCTTCCATGATGGGATGGGATGGTATGGCATGATGGAAAGCCAATACCTTACCACTGTCTAAATTTGCAAGCAGGGTTATTATAGTTAATGAAAACGAACGAAAAAAGTAACTAAAATTAGTCAAAACGTCCTTAGTTTTCGTCTTTGTAAATGTATTCAATACATACTGTAAGCCTTTTAGAAGTAAATCTATTTACTTTGCGCTACCAGATGTACCAGATGACCCGTTTAGCACCTCAGAGTCTGTAATCAAGATGCCATTGGCCAGATCAAGCCGGTACTCCTTCATCCATCCTCGCTGCAAACAAACCGCAACAAAAATGATGGTAGGACATGACAGCAGCATGGTGATAACATTAAATACAAACCGAGTAGACACATTTGTGTCCAATAATGGGTTTTATTTTTGTTCTTTTTATTCTTTTTAACTGGATCTTCTAAGTGAACTGGTTGAACTAATTCACCAAATTGAACTGAATTAATCGAAAGAGTCATGTCTCGAGGAATGTTAAGCACTTATCCGCAAACAACTTTTTACATGACTGATACCCCCTCTGACTCGAAATAAACCAATATATACTGAGTTATTCAGCTATTAGAACAGTCCACTGATATCAGATTTGAGAAGCGGCGAACTGATAATACTGCACATACATGATTTAGTGAACCGAATATAAACAGCCTACTGTGACTGAACTCAACTTGAACAACTGCAGCACGGGTAAACCGAGGGCTTAAATGAGAGGATCTGGCAAAACGTAAGTTTACATAACAGAAAGTCGTAATGGAATTTTAAATTAGTGAATCATGCTTCAGTTGCAATGCAAAACATAAATGTAAGAAACCTTTCAGATCATGGTGATGTTTTAACTGACTGAAATTATGATGGCTGACTACATATTTTCGATATGTTAAGTCCAAACTTGGGAAGATTGTCATGAAAGATCCAGTTTGCGTTAAAGATCCGAACTTTCCATCACTACTGTATATTTAACCTCAGAACCAGCCTTGCCCACATATTTTACTTAAGGCTGCTATCTTGTGGGATGTTGTATTTGAATTCTTGAGGATGGGCAGATGGTAGTGGTAGATTGTAGTGTTCTTCCCAGCAGGCACACAACATCATAAGACAATAATATCAGGTTAGATTTAGGTCATGACGTTAGGTGACCAAAATTCAATGTCTGGCCAGCATCTAAGGACAACGTTATTTTAACATCCAATAACCATGTCAAATGACGTTGATATTTGGTTGATTTTAGGTTGTGTTGGAAAGTGACCAGAACCCAACGTCTGAAAGATTTCATAGTGGTATTATCCACACAACGTCAAGGTGTAACACGATTAGATGTCGATATTTGGTTGATTTTAGGTTGAACATTGATGTCAGCCTGACGTCAACCTGATTTTCATTTCCAAACAAAATCCAACGTCCCCACCACATTGGGGTACATTGGGGTACAACGTCAATAAGACATCATGTTGATGTCCTGTGCCTGCAGGGTTGTGTCAAAAAAAATGTAACCTATCTTTGGTTGAGTTTTTATCATACAATATTTATTCTGATGATTTTGAATTTTGCACCT
Source organism: Danio aesculapii (assembly GCF_903798145.1). Taxonomy (NCBI): domain Eukaryota; kingdom Metazoa; phylum Chordata; class Actinopteri; order Cypriniformes; family Danionidae; genus Danio; species Danio aesculapii. The sequence continues at coordinate 45,887,764 of NC_079435.1, forward strand.
AACAAATATTAACAAAAAAAAAAACAAGTAAAATAACTAAAACTAAATTAAAACTAAGCAATTTCAAAATATCAAAACTAATACAAACTACAGTAGTAAATCTACCTCAAAAATGAATCAAAAATTATGGAGTTTGAAAACCAAAAATCTAACCAAAATAAAACTAAAACTAATTTAATAAAACTAAAAATTCAAAACTTTTATAATCTTGTTTGCAAGCCCCATTCGTGGACGTATATAAAACTGATCAAAATGGAAATCCTGTTGACCTATATCTGTCTCCCTCTCACCCATCCTCTAGAACGATGCACAAATATAATATTCTATAGCTTCCTATTAAAAATAAGAATTTAAAAGATATGCTGAGCACTGTATACATCACAATAGAGAATAAAATACTATCAAAACTATGCATTTATTAATATTATTTATTTATTTAATCATTTTTTATTATTATTATTATTATTATTATTATTATTATTATTATTATTATTATTATTATTATTATGAAGACTAAATAGCACATTATTGTTTTTTTCTTCTTGTAAAATGTTAAGTTAGCATCACTAAATGCAAGAGATCTGGTACGTTTTTTTCTTCATTCTTTCATCAATGTAATTTTATCATTTCAATGGTTACTGAATTAAAATGTAAAGAAAATAACTCATAAAATACATACTGTAATTCCCAATATTATATTTAGAACAATAAATACATAATTAGTTAGTTACCTAATTTACCTGACAAATATGGATACTTGAGATGCTATGAGAGAGAGATTTTAGTTTTTTACTAATATAGGTATTTAGGAATTACAGGTATAATCTTTTTGTCTTAAAATATTTATAGATAGAAGTTTAAAGCAATAATTAAAATAATAAATTCCAAAGGAAAATGTATTAACTATTTGATTCCAAACCTTTATGTTTCTTTTTCTGTAAAGAAAATATTTTAAAGAATGTTGGAAACTGAAACAAAAGAAAAAAATTAATGATAACAGACTTTTGGGGGTTAATCTGTCCGTTTAAGATCATCTCTCTGTCATTATATTTTTAAAAAGGCCAAAGTAAGAAAGCTTATATATGTCAGTAAGTTAGTAAGTAAGTAAGTAAACAAATAACCAACCAACCAACCAACCCGGTGCTGGATACATATGCTGGATAAGTTGGCAGTTCATGCCGCTGTGGTGACCCCTGATCGATAAAGGAACTAAGCTGAAGGAAAATGAATGAACGAATGAATAAAATAAATAAATAAATATTTATTCATTCGTTCATTAATTCATTCATTCAATAGCTAACCACTATGCTGCAATATATTTTTGATGAACAAAATCAAGTTCCAATCTACAATTTGTTTTGTTTGAGAAGTTATTTCAGGCAAATATATGACACAATATGGAAGAAAAGACTATGGAAACTTCCATTTCGTGCTGACTATTTTTTTTACTCTTTTGTCCTTCTACTATAACTATGTTAAGTGAATTTGACAGGTGTGTAAAATGTGTATTCCATTTGCATATTTACATCTTTGAATTATTCATATGAATCTGGTATAAAGTTGGCATAAGTAAGTTGTGATAGACTTTTGTTCTCTATTATGATTCATATTGGAATGAAACACCTTCTCAAACAAACAAAGAAAAAATAGCAAGGTACTTAAAAGGTGCCGTAAACTGCATTGGTTTAACAAGTTAAATTGTTCTCTGATATAAACATAATAGGTTTATAGCTTCTGTAAGTTCAAAATATCTCCAGAAATAGTTTTACAAGCTCATTCACTACTCAAATAAAATACTCCTATAATCAGAAGGTCCATAATTGACCATATATGGATTGTGTGTTGTGAATATTAATGAGCTCTGCTCTGACATGCCGCACTTACAGACACACACACACAGAGCATGATGTGCTGATCACGGACAAATATAAACCCAATCAGAGTAACGTTAATCTATTTTGCTCACCAGATCTGTTGTGGATAAAGGCTAAATGATAATTAATCTTGACAAAAGAGAGTAATAGAGATGTACCGTGTTGTGTTTTATAGCTAAAGTCAAAGAAAACACAGCCAGGAATTAATATCAACCTCTGCATGAACAGATGACAGAGCTGAGTGATTTGACATGATTCATCAGTCTACATTGTGTTTGTTGAAACACATGCATCAAATTTCACAATAAACACTATAAATAACAAAACCTGAAACGAAACAGCTGTACTAAAATTCTAAAATGCTGTTGGTGCTCAGTATGCATAGTAAACAAGTTGTGGCTCGCGTTTTCAAAATGAAAGTCCCACATACATAGTAAGTGAAATATACGCTTAAAATAACTAATGGAGGAAAGTTATCACTGTTGTCTCAATAGAAAACATTTAGCTTATAAAACACAGCCTGAGGCGTGCACATTAATGATCTCAGAGTTTTTTATGATCTCAGACCTGCATGTGAGTCATGTTCTCTTGATGCTCATCAGGTCTGGATGAATGACCTAAAGTAGGCATACATGCAAATGCGAAGGGTGTGGCCCGTGGGTCTCGTCACAGTTTGTTTTTTGTCTCCGATTGGCCCGTTGTTCACACAGGTTTTTACAATCATTTACATGTGGATGAGGAAACAGTGGTGTCTGAGGCTCACAGTATGTCCATTTCCACATGATGATCTTTTATTATTATTACTATGCCTTGGTATACCCAGATTTTTATTTTAGGGCACCTTTAATTTCTCCAGTGCTAATTGTTTGGATTGTTGTATCATTGGTTGATGTCATGTGACTGACAGTTTGTCTGCCTCATGACAGTTAACACATCATCAGATCAGAGATGTTTTTACAAAAAGAAAGAAGTCACTCTGATTAAAAGTGTATAAATATATATATAAAAAATAATTGTGTACACTGAAAATCACATTATAATATTCACTGCACTATTCCATTAAAAATAATGATTGTCTTTGAAATCATGATGACTGCACTGGTCTTGAATTATGCATAGTTCATAAGTTTTAACAGAAATTTTCCTGTTTTAAAGAAATCACTTGCACTCCATAAGCAAAGCACTTCTCTGAATATTTCTGTTCAACTGTTGTTCTTTTTTACAAAAGCGCTTTAAGAATATGAATATGTGGACTGGGATTTATTTGAAACAAGACTGTTACTAGCAGTCTCAGCATCATAAATACCCTTCATCCTCACTGTGCGTCTTCACAAGTCCACCCACTTACATTTGTGAATCTAAAATAACAGGCTGAAAATGTTTGCCAAATGCAAAAAGGGCATCCACTATTTCTTCCCTTTTTTCTGAGTACAATTTTATAGTAGCCAGGCATACTTTAAATTACAGATACTAACAGATTTGTTTTCTCATAGTACAGTGCGTCAGAGATTATGTCTGTTTTCTTCTAAAAGTATTATTTAAAAAAAAAAAAACTTACACATAAACTGACTTGAATATGATTTGGTCACACTTTACAATAAGGTTTTATTAGTTAATGTATTTATTAAGTATACACGATTGTATAGTGCTTATTTATCATAGTTCAGCATTTACTAATGCACTATTAACATCCAAATTCATGTTTGTTAACATTAGTTAATGCACTGTGAGTTAACCTGAACTAACAACGAATAGCTGTATTTTCAATTACTAACGTTAAATAACACACAAATACTTTTATTAATGTATTGTTCATTGTTTGTTTATGTTGTAAATGCGTTCACTAACATCAACTAAAACAACCTTATTGTAAAGTTTTACCTATGATGGTAATGAATAGACTAATAATTGAAATAAATAGTTATTATATGCTGTTAGACATTGCATTACCACAATTTTACAGTTACTTACTGCAAAAATACCCAGTAAAATACCACATACATTATTTACTGTATAGTACTGTAATATGTACTGTATTGGGGTAATTTTAGAACATACTACTGTGAAACACATTTACAGGTAAGTTACTGTAAAGCAGCAGTTACGGTAACTTACTGGCAATGGTGCTGCCAGTTATTTACAGCAAAAATACAATAAAATGTCTGATCATGTAAATTCCACAATTTGAAAGAACTGCAAAGTAAGCCATTCTCTCTATTTCAACAAGAGTTTCAGTGTAACTTGTTTTAGTCATGAACATAAAATGCGATTCCCGAACGAAATTCAGAAAATTCTGTAAAAGAACAAATTTAAAAAGCCTTTATTCACATGGCTTAATCTTAAAAGAAACCTACGCGGTTTAAGGATCTGCCTTCATCAGGGTAACCCTGGCTTTTTAAATTTTCCACATTTTCCGAGTGCCTTGGACTATTTTCTGTTGATGTTTTGATGAATCCCTTACCCAAAGAGCACCGACCAAATATTTGAGTTACCCCTGAGCGCTTTTTGTTTGTTTTTCACCTATATTATATTTGATCTATTAGGTAATATTATTAGGTACACCTGTGCAAACCGTTCGTTAACGCAAATATCTAATCAGCCAATCACAACCTGAAAACGTACCTGTACAGACATTCCTGGAAACCACGAAATACATCCCGGTGGCACATTTTTCTGCAGTTTTCGAGAGGCCGCTGTGTACGCTTTTTGAGTTCTCAAATTTCCCTCCGCAAGTGCCATTCGCGCCTGCTGTTGTCGTGTAAACCCACCAGACGCCACTGTTGACTGACTTTTTGACAGACTGAGTGAACGATCGACTGACCCAACCAACCTTCTCTTAACCCAACCAATTTTATCTATTGACCCCCCCCCCCCCCCCCCCACTTCCCTAAACCCAACCAAACATTTCAAAAGCAATCCACAAAAAAATAAAAGCCCTCGTCTGTTTTTTACCATGTTTTCAGATTTTACCACATTCTCACCCTGCTATTTACTTGTTTGTTTTATTTTTTGGATTCTGTTTTTGTCTTACCCGTCTTCTGGGACCACTCTTCACCGGACTCAAACCCTGTCGCTGTGGTCAACTCTCCTCTGCGTCTCAAATCCGCCAATGTACATGGCGCGCTAACGGGACAAACTGGTTGCAGCTGGAATGCCGTCCATACGGAGGTAAGCGGTCAGCTGGTAAGCGCGAAAAGGAACAGCATCACACCGCCCCATAGCGTTTCTTTAAAAAAAGAAATGCAGCATTACGTACCTCCAGCTACTTAATTCGCGGGTCTCCAGAAACGTCTGTAGCGCTACGCTTTCAGAATGAGCCAGTGTTGTTTTTATCACATAGATAATATATTTAATCAAATTTATAAACATTTATATTCATTAAAATAAGAGAGTGGGCTTTGCACCGTGATTTTCGGTCATTTTGTTAGATTATATATTATATAAAACGTGGCTTATTCATATACAGATCGTATAGATTGTATTGTGTGTGTACCAGTGGTGTTGTGGCACAGTGGGTAGTGTTGTCGCCTCACAGCAAGAAGGTCGCTTGTTGGAGCCTCGGCAGGGTCAGTTTGGCATTTCTGTGTGGAGTTTGCATGTTCTCCCCATGTTTGTGTGGGTTTCTTCCAGGTGCTCCGGTTTCCCCCACAAGTGCAAAGACATGTGCTATAAGTGAATTGGGTAAGCTAAATTCTCCATACTGTATGTGTGTGAATGAGAGTGTATGGGTGTTTGCAAGTGATGAGTTGCAGCTGGAAGGGCATCCAGGGCAAATTTATCCTTATGCTAGATAAGTTGGCGGTTCATTCCACTGTGGCGACCTCTGATTAATAAAGGGACTAAGCCAAAAAGAAAATGACTGAATGCATTACCCACTAAAGTAAACTGACTTAATGTATTTATATAACAACAGTTGTTGACCTGTGTGCTGTACACATTCATTCATTCATTTTCTTTTCAGCTTAGTTCCGTTATTAATCTGCGGAATGAACCGCCAACTTATCCAGCATTTGTTTTATGCAGCGGATCCCCTTCCAGCTGCAACCCATCACTGGAAAACACATACACACTTATTCACAAACACATACTACAGACAATTTAGCCTACCCAATTCACCTGTACCACATGTCTTTGGACTGTGGGGGAAACCAGAACACCTGGAGGAAACCCACACGAACGCAGGGAGAACATGCAAACTCCACACAGAAACGCTAACTGACCCAGCCGAGGCTCGAACTAGCGACCTTCTTGCTGTGAGGTGACAGCACTACCTACTCCGCCACTGCGTCACACCTGCTGTACACGTATTGCATAAAAATAAACAGATAAGAGCAAAGAAATAAAACAACATGCAATACATAAAACATGAAACATATAAAAGAAAAAAAACAAGCTCAAATGACTCGGGAATAAAAGCCTTTTCTAAAAGGTGAAGTTTCAATTTCCACTTGAACACAGATTCCCCTTAAACACAGAGTCCGATCTCCCATTTTCTTTCAAGAGTTCACCCTTAGCTGATGATTGATTATAAAGCATGTTTGGCATGCTGTCCCGGTAGAGAGCTCCATGAAATCCTTGAGCCTGGGGCTCCCTCCCGTCGCAGGACGAGAGGGGGGAGCTCAGGTGGGTCTCGAGAATTCCCCCTGCTTAATAATGGTGAATGTAGATTATGAATAGCTATGGAGAGTATGCTGAATTAAACGCTTGTCTATGATGTGATTGGTTTATTCAATTTACTTATGTTACATGTTTTTTGGTCTGTGGGAGGAAACCGGAGAGCCCGAGGAAACCCACGCAAACACGGGGAGACGATGCAAACTCCGCACAGAAATGCCGACTTGGCCAGGTAGAGATCTGAGCCAGTGACATTCTTGCTGTGAGGCACTGATGCTAACCATTGAGCCTCCGTGCTGCCCTGACAAGGAAAGGGGAGGAGTAGGGGTGGAAGGGGGGATTCTTCAAGGCGAAGATGGCAAAGGTAAGATACTCTGGTTATTTATAGTGATTTAGGAATCGTCTGATTGGTGGATCATGCATTAGCTAATGCAGGTCGAACTGCTGTCAATCATAAGCGCATGCTCCTCTCGAAATTAGTTTATACATAAACTTTACTTAATGTTGATCTGGAAACGTTGAACAATTTCTGACTTGATGACTTTAAACATCTAGCAGATATATTATATGAACCATTTAAAACTTTTAATACAAAGACCCTTTAACTCTTTTCTAATACGTAAAGTAAAACCCTTACAAACTGCTGTAACTATGCATCTAAATGGGGATGCAAAAACAAACAAACAACAACAAAAAAACGATCTAAATCAGTGTCAGTGTGGCATAAGCAGCATGCAGGGATCTGTTTTATTGTCATCAGACAATAAAGATATGCAATTGATGACAGTCCTGTACTGTAAACAGTTAGACTTTACTGTGCATCTCAGTAGATCAAAGCACCGCTGCACTAACTTTAAATCACAGCACGACTCTTTTAACCTCTGCAGAAACGGATTTCCTGCATCTACAGCTTGTCTTTGCAGATTTACATGCTCCACTGGTACCAAGTATTATAAGTGCTCCTGTACTCCTGCTGTCCTTTTAAACAGACAATCCTTGTTTTCTGCATTAAGCATAGCCTAAATAATATGATGTCATAGTTGCAGACATCAGGCCTGTGTTGATGCTTGTTTTAGCACCTCGGGTGACAAGATGCTGTTGACACTTTTCAGCTTGAATACAGCAGAGAGCCCTAACGCCGACTGCTTTGTATAAATTCACAGCAGTCTTTCAACTGTATTAATATACTTTGGGAGATGTGTTAGTTGTGTTATGTTTACATAACAGTTCTTGACATTAAAGTCACATTTTAAAAATAGACAAGAACAAACTGCATCAAGACAAATCTTACATGGATAAAGTGTGATGTGAAGGAGATTAGAGTAATAGAGTTTTCCGCTGCCTAGTTTTAGGCTTTCCTGGAGCAAAAAATAAATAAATAAATAAATCAGAATTATGATAATTTGTGTTCAAGTGAATTTTGTTTGAGTAAAAGGAACATTTTTGGTGTTCTCGTGTTTATTTTTTGTTTGTTTGCTTCTCGATGAAGTGTTTTAGCTCTCTTAAAAACAAACTAAAATAAAGAGCACATCTATAGATTATTGTTATAACTGATATTTATATAAATTTAATTGAATTTGAATTACTTGATGTTTATTTATAGATTTTATTGTTCTTGTATTGCCACTGAGAATGATTATTAAACTATTTGAAAGTCTTCAAAATTTCTGTCAAATTATCTACATGAACACATTATTATTATTATTTTAAGATTTATTTTTGGCCTTTTTGCCTTTATTATATAGGACAGTAATCAGACAGGAAGCGAAGTGGAAGAGAGAGAGAGGGGTTAGGGTCGGAAATGTCCTCGAGCTGGGATTCGAACTCGGGACACTCTGAAGTGCTACTGCACAATATGACAGTGCACTAAACACTAGACTATTGCGTCAACAACATGAACACGTTATAATATTTTTTATTATTATTCACAGTATTCACAAACAATGAAATTGATTTAACTATAGAAATAATCTAACGTCATGATAGAACATACTTATAGCATGTTAAATGTTGCTAGCAATGCACTAAATCATACAAAAGACATGCAAAAATGTGCTAAAAGTGTGCTTAATCATGCTAGCAATTAAGTATAATGCTAGAGACATGCTAAAAATGTGCTAAACCATGATAGAATTGTGCTAGCAGTGTACAGAATTGTGTTATAAACAGCATTCTATCTATCTATCTATCTATCTATCTATCTATCTATCTATCTATCTATCTATCTATCTATCTATCTATCTATCTATCTATCTATCTATCTATCTATCTATCTATCTATCTGTCTGTCTGTCTGTCTGTCTGTCTGTCTGTCTGTCTGTCTGTCTGTCTGTCTGTCTGTCTATCTATTTATGTTTCTGTCCTTCTATCTATTCATCCATCCATTGACTTCCCTGCTGAAAAATCCAAGTTAAACCAGCCTAGGCTGGTTGGCTGGTTTTAGCTGGTTGACCAGCCTGGTTTTAGATGGGTTTTGGCCATTTGCAGGCTGGTTTCCAGCCATTTCCAGCCTGATCTTAGCTGGTCAGGCTGGAAAACGACCAGCTAAATCCAGCTAAAACCGGCTTGACCAGCCTGGTTTAAGCTGGGCATAGCTGGTTTTGGCTGGGCTCCCAGTCTGGCTAGGTGATCAAGCTGGTCTTAGCTGGTCATTTTCCAGCCTGACCAGCTAAGACCAGGCTGGAAATGGCTGGAAACCAGCCTGGATATGGCCAAAACCCCTCTAAAACCAAGCTGGTTGACCAAGGCAAGGCAAGGCAAGGCAAGTTTATTTATATAGCACATTTCATACACAGTGGCAATTCAAGTGCTTTACATAAACAGGAATAAAAGAAACAATTATAAGAGAAATAAAAACAAACATAAAAATGGTAAGAATAAAAATAAAATAAAAGCTGATAAAATGTGTTATAAAAGAATTAAAAAGAAGAGAAAAACATAGTAGTCGGACGTAGCACAGTGCTCATTCAGTAAAGGCACAGCTAAACAGATGTGTTTTCAGTCTTGATTTGAATGTGCCTAATGTTGGAGCACATCTGATCATTTCTGGAAGCTGATTCCAGCAACGAGGGGCGTAGTAGCTGAAAGCCGATTCACCCTGCTTTGACTGAACTCTTGGGATTTCTAATCTATTTGATCCTAAAGATCTGAGTGATCTGTTAGGTTTGTATTCAGTGAGCATATCTGTAATGTATTGAGGTCCTAGGCCATTTAGTGATTTATAGACCAGTAATAATACTTTAAAATCTATTCTAAATGTGACTGGGAGCCAGTGTAAAGACCTGAGGACAGGTGTGATGTGCTCTGATTTCCTGGTTCTGGTCAGAATTCTGGCCGCAGCGTTCTGGATGAGCTGCAACTGTCTGACTGTCTTTTTGGGAAGGCCAGTGAGGAGGCCATTACAGTAATCCACCCTGCTGCTGATAAAAGCATGAACAAGTTTCTCTAAGTCTTCACTGGAAACAAAGCATCTAATTCTTGCAATGTTTTTGAGATGATAGTATGCTGATTTACTAACTGCTTTGATATGACTATTGAAACTCAGATCTGACTCCAGAGTCACACCAAGATTCTTGACCTTATGTTTTGTTGTTTGACCCTTAGAGCCAAGGTACGCATTCACCTTGAGAACCTCATCTCTGTTCCCAAACGCAATGACTTCAGTTTTCTCTTTGTTTAACTGAAGAAAGTTTTGGCACATCCAATTGTTAATTTCATCAATGCATTGGCAGAGGGTGTCAATGGGGCTGTAGTCATTAGGCAGTAAGGCTAGGTAGATCTGAGTGTCATCAGCATAGCTGTGGTAGGAGATTTGGTTCTTTCTCATTATTTGGCTCAGAGGGAGCATATAAAGGTTGAACAGGAGTGGTGCCAGAATCGAGCCTTGTGGGACTCCACATGTCATGGGTGTCCACCCTGACCTATGGTCACCTATACTGACATAGTAACCTCTTCCTTCAAGGTAAGATCTGAACCATTTGAGGACCGTCCCAGACAGCCCAACCCAGTTTTCCAGCCTATCCAGAAGTATGCTGTGACCAGCTAAAACCAGCCAACCAGCCTAGGCTGGTTTAAGCTGTTTTTTTTTTCAGTAGGGTTTAAACTGAAAGTGTTTGAAAGTCCACATAAAAACAAATATTCTGTCATCTTTTATTCACCTTTGAGAATTAAAATGAATTGTACAGTTTAGTCCAAGTCTCCTAAAGAAACAAAATATATATTTTTATTTTTTTATTATTATTCATATTGGTAAGCAACATATACAGCATTCAAATTCCTGCTAAAACAGCACACAGTGTGTTCAACAAGACTAAATAGGCTAACAACATGCTATAACATACTTGCAGCCTATTAAATCCTGCTAGCAATGTACTGAATCATACAAGATATACAGTGTATGCTAAATTGTGCTAGCAGTGTGCCTAAACATGCTAGCAATTACATATAATGCTAGAGACATGCTAACAACGTCCCAAAACATGCTAGCAGTGCACCAAACCATGTTAGAAAAAACAACATGCTAAATGTGCAAGCTGTTTAATTGTATCTATTTGTCTATCTATCTATCTATCTATCTATCTATCTATCTATCTATCTATCTATCTATCTATCTATCTATCTATCTATCTATCTATCTATCTATCTATCTATCTATCTATCTATCTATCTATCTGTCTGTCTGTCTGTCTGTCTGTCTGTCTGTCTGTCTGTCTGTCTGTCTGTCTATCTATCTATCTATCTATCTATCTATCTATCTATCTACCTGTCTGTCTGTCTGTCTGTCTGTCTGGCTGTCTGTCCGTCCGTCCTTCCGTCTGTCTGTCTGTCCGTCTGTCCGTCCGTAGATAGACTTTCAATTAAAAGTGTTTGAAAGCTCACCCAGAGGCAACATTTTTGTCATCTTTTATTCACCCTTGTTACAATTAATTGTACAGTTCAGTCCATGTCTTCCAAAGTGACACGGATACTTTATAAGATGAACAGATTTAATTTAATTTGGTCATGGAAACTCAAACATGCTTGCTTGATGCATGAGAATTGATGAGGCTCGTTCTTGCGTGTCAATCTGTGTTTACATGTGAACAAAAGCCCAAATTAAATCTGTTCATCAAGCATTTGTGTTTATTATCAAGACTTAGATTAAATGGATTTATTATTTGATCTCTTAACAAATGTTTGAAATGCATCAGAGTGGGTGAGCAGACTTACAGTGATGGAATTGAAATCTCTCATATTTCCTTAAATATCTTTATCTCTGGTACAGATATGAGTGAATATGGGTTTGGAATGACATGAGGGTGATTAAGTGATGACACGTTTTTTTTTTCCATTTTGGTGGTGAACCATCCTTTGTAAAGAGAATATTCATCCAAAAGCGACACTTCTATCATCATTTACTCACCCAAACTCTGCATTTCTCTTCTCAGCACAGCATAAAAGGAGACGTTAGACAGAATGACAGCCTCCGACTCCATTTACTTTCATTGTATGGAAAACAGACACAATCAAAGTGAACGGTGACCAAAGCTGTCAGTCGCCAACATTATACCTGACATCTCCTACAGTGCTTCATGGCGAAAAGAAAGAGTGTCATGCAGGCTTGGAACGACATGAGAGTGAGTACAGTAAAAACATGACAGAACTTTCATTTCTGGGTGAACTATTCCTTTAATCGTTTCTTTTTCAAGCGGTTGCCTCATAAGCCACATTAATTGCGTTACCTTGCATGCTTCATCACTTCTTCATCAACAAACGGAATTATAGCAAATCGATATTCACAACTACACCTTCATTCTGGCCATTACCAGTTAGCGTTCATGCTCAACCTGCAAATTTGAAGATCAATACAATTTTTCTGTTTCTCGAGGTAATTACAACGTCACACTCACCTAGTAAATATGATGTAAGACATATTTTAAGTTGTCCCATCTGGTAATTTATATATTTGAAAATATTTCCCAAGTGTTGCTTAATGGAGAGATGATTTTTAACACATTTTAAACATAATAGTTATAATAAATCATTACTAATCACTAAATTCTTTTGTCTTTGCCATGATGACAGTACATAATATTTTAATAGTTATTTTGCAAGATACTATTCAGATTAAAGTGCAATTTCAACACTTACCTAGGTCATCTTGTTAACTCTGCAAGTTAGGATAATTAGACAAGTTATTGGAACATTGGGGGAACTTATTATTTATCTTATTATCTTATAAATAATAACTTATCTTATTATCTGTTTCCAGTTTACGCATATTAAACATAAAACAATTACGTTGTCTCAAGAATCCTGTTGTTTCAGCTCATTTAAAACTTGTAGTCTAAACAAACAACAAACATAATTTTTGATTTATTGTTATCTAGACATTTTTAAAGAGGGCTAATAATAATAATGTTCTTAAAGTTTTTTTTTACTAAACTAATTTAAAAACATTCAACAAACTAAAAGACATGAGATTTCGCCGGAAGAAAAATAATAATAGGGGTCTCAAACTCAAATTGGCAGAGGGCCATATCAGTGACTGACAATTTATAGTAGGGCCGCTTTAACATTCAACAAAAAAGTGGAAACCTGATGCAATTGATACACTCAGTCATTCTTCCCCAGATTATATGCAGTCAAAGCTCCTTTATGTTTCCTATTTTACATATTGAAGGGGAGTTTAAATTGCTTTGTAAATATTACAATTTAATAATATTCATAATAATAACAATAATTAGTATTCTGTCCCGATCAATTGTTGCTTAACCAAAAGAGCAGATTGTGTAACTTTAGTGACATTACTGGCAATTGTTCTTATCAATATCTTTCTTTTTTTTTTGTAAAACTACAACAAAGGGGGGGAAATATTTAGTCAAATTTTATTAATGCACATTTTGATACAAATTTTAATATGCATATGGGGGAAAATCTATTAAATGAGATGAGACCATTTGAATCGAATATTAGTAAAATAATCATATTTACACCAACATTATAATGTGTAAGCCATGGAGATGTGTTTGTAAAACACAATACAGGTGGTATAAAACTGATTATAATCAAATGACCCTTATATATTTTCAAAAATACAGCTTTAGTAAAAATAGAGCACTTACAGACATATATTTCAACGTTTAAATCAGCCCCAGAATCTGCATGCGCGTTACTTTCGACTGCACACTGAGAAAAACTGAAAGTAACCCGGACATTTTACAGTACTTTAAACGTCCAGTAGGAGGCAGGTCAAAACTACAAGTGGTAATATGCGACTACAAAACAATGATAGTGATTCAAAAATATATCTTTTGGCGGGCCGAATTTTGTTTTATTTTTTACTTCAGTTGTGCAGGATGCAGGGAGGATGGGCGGGGGATGGGGGGGGGGGGGTGGCAAATGGCTCGCAGGCCGGCAGTTTGAGACCCCTAAATTATAGGATCTACTGTGAAAGTTTCCTTGGTTTGTAAAAGATTCATTAAAAAATATAAATATATATATATCACAATTGCATCATGTTTTCCCAATACAAATAGATGAAGTTAACTTAAGTTAAATTGTTTTACTGATTTAAGTAGATTTAAACATAAAACAATTAAGTTGTCCCAAAATAAACTTAAGAATTGTGTTGATTGGATGCATAACCCTCATGCGCACCTTTCAAAAAAATGTAACTTCACGTCGCAACGGCGCATAGCGCAAGCTCTGTGATTGGTCGGCTTGGTTGCGCTGACGAGTGTGGGCGGAGGTGAGAGCCGCGCGAACCCGATGCAGAGTGTTTACAAGTGTGGAGTCTTGTGAAGGAGCTCCAGATGGAGATTGTTGTTTTGTGTTTACCTTATGATTAGAGTTGTTGCATGTCTGCTGATTCCAGCTGCAGAATGAGACAGTTTGGGTCACTTGTACATCAAGGTAGCGTTCAGAAAAAACAAAACACCAGCGAAGAAACTCGACACAGAGAAGCATAAACATCTACTGCCAGCTAGCGTTTTGGAAGTGTTATTGCAGATCAGCACATGCAACGTGCAGAATTATAAATGCACGGCTACACTCATTGCATGCCCTGTGGGTCACGCCGATCACTTGACGCAGAAGTATAAACCAGGCTTTAGAGTACTGATGCACTTTGTGTAAGCGCACTAACCACTGGGCTATCAGGCGACGCTAGGACTTTTTATTATTATTGATGCTTACACTTACAAAAATATCATTAGCATATGTTTAAAATATACTTCAGCCAGAAATCAACCAATCAATCTATCTATATCTCACCTAATTTAAATCATGACATTATTGACTAACCATATTTCTCTTTAAAGGCAGTGAAAGGGACCTATTCATTGCCATGGAAGTGAACTTACTGAACCCACACACAGAAACACACAGACAAATGCTCATTTTAAAGGTAACACATGCAGGTTTGGTGATTTTTGTTTCATTGTGAACCATAATCAAACATGCAGTTTCAAAAAGTGTTGTGGAATGTGCATATTATATGTACAGAAAATGTGCAAAATTATATTTGCAAATTATTTTTAAAATGCAAAGCACATTTATTGACAGTGGAAGACTAGCAGACAAACAGCCGAGAAGGTCAGAGCCAGAAATATATGTGTGTGTTTTGGTAAATCACTTGCTGAACATAATGAACATGAATTCTTCAGTAAATGTACTTTTCTACTTGAAGGAACTTGCTCTACTAATGCACTACTAATGTAAATCCTGTGGGTGGAGAAATGTGGTCCAAACCAGTGCAGTTGCTGATGTCCTTGCACAGATAGCAAGCAAGTATACAAGTTTATTTGTACGAGGTGTTCATGGTGTGAGCTGAAATACCTTTTTTATGTGAGCTGCACAGGCAGGCTTTATAATCAATTCTATCACTTCAGTTTCATGCTAACTTATGTTAAGAGTTTTGATTATACTGTACTTTCACAAAAGGTATTGTATTTGCATATTTTAAGCATTTCTTTGGAGTGCTGCACATTTGTCTGCTAGGTTTCATTGTAAGTGCATTTACTGTAAATGTGCCTCTCGTTTCAAAAACTGAAAATTGCTTTCAGTGATAATTGACAGCATGTGATAAGCGCACCGGAAATATTCTTTTCAAGAAAGGGGAATTTTACATGACATGAGGGTACAAGAACTGAAAGATGTTTGTTAGTTGGTTTTTACTTGTTAGTTAGTTAGTTAGTTAGTTAGTTAGTTAGTTAGTTAGTTAGTTAGTTAGTTAGTTAGTTAGATAGATAGATAGATAGATAGATAGTTAGTTAGTTGGTTGGTTGGTTGGTTGGTTGGTTGGCTGGTTGGTTGGTTGGTTGGTTGGTTGGTTGGTTGGTTGGTTGGTTGGTTGGTTTGGTTGGTTAGTTAGTTAGTTAATATTAGTTAATATACAGGATTTGCTGCATTCTGTTACAGGTATCCACAAAAATGACTTTTTTTGTTTTAAAAAATCTACAGTAAGTCCATTAGTTGGCGACGAGTTTATAATAGTTTTGGGTTTTTCATTAGTTTTAGTTTGTATTTCGTTTTGACTTTTTGTTTTCAAATTCAGTTAGTTTTAATTTGTTTTTAGAGGTGGATTTACTAGTTTTTATTAGTTTTTATATTTTGAAATTTTTAGTTTAGGTTTTATTAGTTTTAGTATTAGTTTTAGTTTTTTGTTTGCTGTTTTTTTTTTTATTAGGATATTTGTTAGGTGCAAGATTCAAAATCATCTAAATGAATATTGAATAATAAAAACTCAACCAAAGATAGGCTACTTTTTTGATACAAGAACGCTACCATCCATCACTACCATCTACCCATCCTCAAACTCAAATACAGTAGCCCACAAGATAGCAGCCTTAAGTAAAATATGTGTGCAAGGCTGCTTCTGAGGTTAGATACACAGTAGTGATGGGAAGTTCGGATCTTTAACGTGGATCTTTCGTGACAATCTTCCCAAGTTTGGACTTAACATATCAAAAATATGTAGTCAGCAATCATAATTTCAATCAGTTAAAACAAGATCCTCTCATTTAAGCCCTCTGTTTACCCGCACTGCAGTTGTTCAAGTTTGCTTCAGTCACAGCAGGCTGTCATGTACTGTTTGTGTTCGGTTCACCTGCTGAATCGCACATGCGCAGTATTATCGGTTGCCCGCTTCTCAAATCTGATATCAGTGTACTGTTCTGATAGCTGAATAACTCAGCATATATTGGTTTATTTTGATTCAGAGGGGGTATCAGTCATGTAAAAAGTAAGTTGTTTGTGGATAAGTGCTTAACGTTACTGAAGATGTGAATCATTTCAAAAGATTCAGTTCGATTTGGTGAATTAGTTCAACCGGTTCACTAGAAGATCTAGTTAAAAAGAATGATTCGTTCGTGATCACTAATACAGAAATAAAGCCCCTTATTGGGCATAAATGTGTTAAATTATTACTTTTAATTGTCTGCTCAGTTCATATTTAATGTTGTCACCGTGCTGCTGTCATGTCCATCCACTGTTTTTGTTAAGGGAGCAAACAGCTGGACTGACTGGAGAAGGACCGGCTTGATCTGGCCAATGGCATCAGGATTACAGACTCTGAGGTGCCGAACGGGTCAAACACCTGGCAGCATGAAGTAAATAGATTTACTTCTAAAAGGATTTTTATCTATTATGTATCTGAAATGTACACTACCTGACAAAAGTCTTGTCATTAATCCTAGTTGTAAGAGCAACAAATAATAGCTTGACTTCTTGTTGATCATTTGGAAAAGGGGCAGAAGGCAGTTTTTTCAGATGAATCATCTGTTGAACTGCATCCCAATCATCACAAATACATGGACCCAAGATTCTCACAGAAATAAGTCAAGTTTGGTGAAGGAAAAATCATGGTTTGGGGTTACATTTAGTTTGTGGGTGTGCAAAAGATCTGCAGAGTGTATGGCAACATCAGCAGCCTGATGTATCAAGACATTTGTGCTGGCCATTACATTACAAACCACAGGACAGGATAAATTCAGCAGGATAGCACTCCTTCTCATATTTCAGCCTCCACATCAAAGTTCCTGAAAGCAAAGAAGGTCAAAGTGCTGCAGAATTGGCCAGCCCAGTCACTAGACATGAACATTATTGAGCATGTCTGGGGTAAGATGAAGGAGGAGGCATTGAAGACCAAGGACGTAGAATTGGCATGGACGGAGGGGACATGTTCCCACCAATGCCCACCAATTACTGAAATGCCCCTACCAATAATTGAATCGACTTCAAAATAAAACAATCCTCCATCAACCTTTAGCAACCTACAAATGCACAAAGTCAAGTTTGCTACGAGTTTACCGTAATATTATTAACCAAAGCTGAGCAATCAATCAAAATTCAGTTTTGATTTTGGCCTCCATGATTATGAAAACCAACAATCGAGATAAAACAGTTAAATTGCATCACACACCTCTTTAAATTTCTCTACGTTCATACCTCCTCATAGCCCGACTGCAGTAAAATATTGTAAATTGACATTTGTGGCATGTGATGCGATTGTTATTTGTATTATTAAGTGTTTGTTTTATATGATTAAGTACTTTATTCATGTTTTTAAAAGCATAAAACAGAATTTGTACTGTTCAATGCATACGCTCTAGGGATGTATGTCCCCACCAATGTCAAGAGCGAATCTACGCCCTTGTTGAAGATGAACCCAAAGAATCTTGATGAACTCTGGGAGTCCTGCAAGAACGCTATTCCAGATGACTTTATTAATAAGTTATTTGAGTCATTGCAGAGATGTATAGATGCAGTCCTCCAAGCTCATGGGAGTCATACATAATATGAATTATTTTTCCACTGCACCATGACTTTATATTCTATACTGTACATTATTTCTGTTAAGTGACAAGACTTTTATCTCAGCAAAGTCAGACTTTACTGTCCTAATTAAATAATTAAAAATCAGGGCATGATCATATTTTATTTTGATAAAATAAAGCATAATCTAGAGGCTTTGCCTTTCATATAAGCCACTTCTGAAACCAGATGTTCAACTAGAAGTCAAGTTATTATTTGTTGTTCCTAAAACTTGGATAGGCGACAAGTCAGGTAGTGTATTTCCAGCGAGCCTCTGTTGCAATTTTAATTTTTGCGTGAGCTGTCCCTTGGATATTCCCATTCTGTGGTAAAAAGGCTGCTGTTTTTAAAGAGAAATGTGTTAGTTACTGTTGATTGTGATGGGACTGGGCTACAACTAAAGTTATTCATTACAGCTTGAAGCACTATGGGACTCGAATACTGTTTTATTTCTTCTTTAATTCCTGTTATTGAAGTTTTTCTGTTCTTTTTTGTGTTTTCATAAGCCCCCTGCTTTCTTCTGTGCCCTGGTCAATTTTTCCTCCCATTCCTTTATGTTCAAGGTAGGGCATTTTAGCCCTCAATAATTGTATCTTTCTTTAATTTCCCTATATTAGGTTTCTTTCATCAGAGATTCTTAGAACAGATTATTCTTAAAACATCCTCCAGTTTTATTGCTTAACATCATCTTCCATTCTTCTGCATACCTTTTACTTATGTGAGTAAATTGCTTTGCTGTTGTTTTAATTTTGAAATGTAACTATAGAAACCACTGTAAGAGAGCTAAAATTGTGCTCTTCTCCAATTGTTTACACGTCAGAGAAAAAGTTCAGAGTAGAGTCCCTATAGGTTTTAATTATAGATCTTTCATATTTGATGCTGTCTTCTGGGTCTCTGTGACATTCCCATTAGACAAGAGACATTACACCCTTAGTTACTTCAGTGAAATAAGAAGTAAGACAGCCACATGTTGTACAATATAAATACACTCACTGACAGATTGCATGTTTAAGAGGGTGTAAATAAACTATAGCAATTGTCAGTCTAGAGGAAGCGGTGAAAATGCCTCATTACTAGACATATCCTTGATTAATTGGTTTTTTAAAAAAACCTTGTGAGGAGGTGAAAAAATGCAACAAGAAAGAATATAATGAAATTCCACGCAAACACTTTTACAATGCTGAAAACAAACATATCATCATAAAAAAAAATCTAAGTAGAAAAGCGCAGTGAACTAATTGGTGCTCCCATAACATAGGCAATCCCCCCCGCTCGTTTTACATGTTTAAAATTCATGTCCTCGCTCCACGCATCAGTTAGAAGATGCAAGATTGCGCAGAGCAGGGAGTTTGAGTCACACACCTGAGAGAACGCCTTTGTGATGTCCAAAGCATTAGAGTAATGATGCAAATTACATACGCTACTAGCACTTTTTAACTCTGAGACGCATAATTTTCCCTCCCAAGTCTGCACGTCGGCCAAAAATTGGAATATTATCCACAATAAAACTAGGTGCAGATTTAAAACTGTATTCTCATAGAAAAATAATGTTAATGATAATAATAATAATAATAATTTATTATTAAGTTGAAATATTGCAACTGTTTATACCTCGGTTTGACTATTTCAAATATGAACTGGCTGTGGATGGTTAGAAATGCAGCAATCACTAAAGTGTGTGCACATTACTCCCATGCTTGCCTCTCTCCATTGATTATTGGTTCAGTATATTAGTGATCTTCTTGTCCCATACAATGCCCCAAGATCCTTATGTTCTTCCAATTAGCTTCTTCTCTCTTCCTCATTCTCGCAACAAAAGGTCTAAGGTCTGAGTGTGGAGCACCATTCTGTTTTTAAATCTTCTATAAATCTTCACTATAATAATAATAATAATAATAATAATAATAATAATAATAATAATAATAATAATAATAATAATAATAATAATAATAATAATATAATAATTATATAATTATTATTATTATTAGTATTATTGTTGTTGTTGTTGTTATTGTTATTATTATTATTATTATTATTATTATTATTGTTATTACTATTATTATTATTATTATTATTATTATTATTATTATTGTTGTTGTTGTTGTTGTATTGTTATCATTATTTTGCATTGTTGTTATTATTATTATTATTATTATTATTAATAATAATAATAATAAAAATAAACACTACTGATGATATAGTAATAACTATAAATGTAGATTTTTATTTATAGATATTTATATAAATATGTACAGTTATTTTACAAATTTAACAAAATAACTTTGTTGCAAGAATTAGTGCACCTCAATGAATATATTGTGGGAAAATATTGAATGCATTATTAATAAAGAGGAAAAACCAAAAGAACCACATTTTATTAGAATTAGTTTGCATTTTTTCATTTTCTAATTTGAATTTAAAAGTATTATCTTTCTATCCATAAGTGACTCTTAGTTTCATAAATATAACTTTGATAAAACTATTTCATTTAAATGCACCAAAATATTGTGTATTGTCCATATTCATTGAACAATTGATACAAAAAATAACTTACAAAAGGGGTGTACACATTTATCCTGTATATTTATTATATAAATACTGTATATATAATTAAAGGTCTGTCCGTTGGTCTTTAAAGCCATTGCTTATTTATTTATTTATTTTTTTATTAATAAAGCACATTTAAAAACAATAGCCTAGTGGTTAAGCGTGTCGACATAAAGCACCATGGTGACCCGACTTCGATTCCTGGCTTGAAGTCCTTTGACGACCCTTTCCCTCTCTCTGCTCCCAGGATTTTTACTCTCAGGAATATTTCTGACTTCAACTGTATATATATATATATATAAAACCGGATGTTGCAACCAAAATGCTGTGCACAGATGTGAAAACCTAAATAAAAAAAATAAATAAATAAATATCCATAGAGACAAATGTAAATATATGAAATAACTTAAATAGAAACATAAAGAATATAAAAATGTTTTGGGGAGGAGTTAAAAACAGAATGGTGCTCCACACTCAGACCTCAGACCTTTAATTTTGTTGCGAGAATGAGGAAGAAAGAAGAAGCTGATTGGAAGAACTTAAGGATCTTGGGGCATTGTATGGAGAAGATCACCAATATACTGAGCGGTATGTCCATGTGAAGTTTTTTACAAGTTTTATAACAAAAAGCTACATTTTAAAATCAATCTGGAATTTGACCGGTAACCAATGGAGAGAGGCAAGCACAGAAGTCATGTGCAGACACTTTTTAGTGATTGTCAATAGCTTGGCAGCTGCATTTCTAACCATCCACAATCAATTAATTGTCGAAATAAGCAAACCGAGGTATAAAGAGTTGCAATATTTCAACTTTGAGGTAGTAAATGCAGGACTAACAGTTTCAAGGTCTTTTCTTAGAAAGCATCTTCTTGACTTCTTGATTTTTAACACAATCAAAATCTATTATTATTATTATATAAAATATATAATAATTAAAAATAAGATTACGATACAAAGTTTATATAAAATAATAATTTAACAGATTAATATTTAAATAAATATATAATTATAATTATATTATTAATGATAATAATGATAATAATAATAATAATAATAATTATTATTATTATTATTATTATTTACCATTCTTTTTATATTATTATTATATTATTATTATCATATTATTACCATTCTTTATATATATATATATATATATATATATATATATATATATATATATATATATATATATATATATATATATATATATATATATATATATATATATATATATATATATTAAAAGAATGGCAATAATAATATATATATATATATATATATATATATATATAATAATATATAATATATATATATATATATATATATATATATATATATATATATATATATATATATATATATATATATATATATATATATATGTATATATAATTGCACAGCTATGTTGTTTTATAAGTATAGAATAATTATATTAAGTAAATATAAATATTTATAATCCTAATACTCATAAACATACTGTGCCTTGCTCTTATGCTGCTGCTTTTATTTATTATGCAATATTTATTATATTATATTATATTATATTATATTATATTATATTATATTATATTATATTATATTACATTATATTTATTATCTAAGCACATATAATAACTAACTTTAAATGTCCCACCATGTGTGCTTTTCAATCTACATCTACAGTATTAAACACACAGCCCCTTGCTTTAAGGTTGGTGCTTTTGTCTTCTCCTTAAATAAGAAAGATAAAAAATGTTGTATGTTATTTATCCTGGTCGCTTTTCAGGCAGATGGCAAGGTAGGATGAGGTACAGAAAAAGATAGGCTATATTATCGCTGTATATTTTGGAGACATGATTTTATGCTGCCTTTTCTCACACGCTTTAAATAGAGGAGATATGTGCACATTTCTCTCTCTCGTAGCCACGGGTGTTTGCTATTCGTGTCTGTTCTGAGGATGATAAAGTTTCACCGGTGTGCGCTAACTAGGCTTACGCGGTAACGTGATGGGATAAAGATGGAGGGTGTTTGCGGGACACGAACGCTGAATCCACTCTCCCACCCACTTGGACTGGGCGAGTGATTGCAGAAGCGAAATCAAAACGCGCGCGGTGGAACAACAGAGGGCGCGAGGCGCAGAGCTTACAGCGGCACGCGCATGCAGAGACGCCGGCGGAATGCTAACCAGCCCCGGTGCAGCAGCAGCGGGAGCGCCGCGCCGAGATCTGGTGTTGTTCCTCCGCGCGCATCCTCCTCTGCCGTGACCAAACGAACTGAGATTGACCAGGGAAACCCTCCTTCGTTAGTTTCAAATCATCCCGGCCCACGAATTAAAACGCATGTTTGAGACTGAGGGCGCGGGATGGAGAGTGTAGACGGAGAAAGGGTTCCTCCTTTTGTTGTGTGACTGTAGTATTACGTTCAGTCAGTGCTGCATTGCGCTCGCGCATCCGCGTGGCTACGGGGCAGCCCGTGCTGGGACCAGAGAGAGTGAGTGTGTGCCTGTGTGTGTGCGCGATATATATGCTCATTGTTCACAGGATGAGCGAAAAGCACTGCCGCATTCAGACAATGAAACACTCCTCGAGTCAGAACTGCAAAAACAAGACAATTGGAATAAATTACAGGGTAAAGACAAGTGTAGATACTGATAACACAGTATTCTAATGACGAAATAACACTTTTTAGATAGTACGATATGCAAATATAAAATAATAACCTCTATCTATCTATCTATCTATCTATCTATCTATCTATCTATCTATCTATCTATCTATCTATCTATCTATCTATCTATCTATCTATCTATCTATCTATGTTTATATTGCACCTTATTTTTACCGAGCATACCAGCACATTTCGGTTTCTGTTTTTATAGATTAATATCCTATTCAAACATATTATTTGGTGCCCAAGGACCTTGACCTAACTTAATGACCGTGTTCAGTATGATTGTTCAACAAACTAAAGAGCTACCAAACATTTTAAACCAAAATATGTTTTGGTGAAGGCCATACAGTTATATACATTATCCCCAGTGACCCAGACATGCTGTCTGTTTCCTTCTAATCACAGGGTACAAGGCTGATATCTTTACTGAAGCAATATTTGTATAAAAAATAACTTTTAATGATTGTTTTTGTCGCTTTATCACTTTTTATTTGCTTTATTTTTAATGGGTATACACAATATATACACAATACTTAATTTATACATTAATTTCAAATAGCTTGTTTTAAACGGTTTCAGAAAAATGTCTTTGTCAACAAGTACTGCTTATTCTTTGTTTGGTTCATATTTTACGAACAAGTAAGATGTTTTGTAAGAAGTAAGATTGTATGTTTTATTTGATGTTTTATTTTTAAATGGCTGTTCGTATTTGGGATATGGTCATTTCAATTTATTTACTTCTGTTTTGTCTTTATTTATCTCACAAGTGCTTTATGTGGCTTTTCTAGTTGTCTAGTTGACTGTGTTTTTACCTTTTGAGAATTTTTGTTTTGTGGTCGTATGCAAACACACCCCCTGTATTTGCGCTTTTAGACTGGTTAAAAGGAAAGCGCGAGCTCCTTCGAGACACTCTCGGTCTCCCGTTTCATCTGAGCGGTTGAGTTACGTAGCGTAGTGTTGCAGTGAACGGAGGGGGAAGAGAGAGAGAGAGGTTGAGACAGAGAGCGAGAGAGAGGGAGAGACTGCAGCATCATTTGAGGGACGTTCACATGCAGTGCAGTAGAACGTGCAGGTGAGGGGAGGAGGAGAATGCGGGACTTTTCCTCAAACACTTCACACACATCCACCACGGACTCCGGAGGAATAACTAAAGGCTTTTGTTGCTACTTTATCCTGCTCTCCATCTTTCCTTAAGTGGCTAATTTACGTGCTCTGGGAAGTCGAACTGAAAAGCTTTTCTCTTTGTCAAGTTCACCGTAAAGGAATCTATAAGAGCTTGGCACGCGTGCGTAAGACTGCGGGGAAAGCTTTCCAATTTCCCTCGCGCTGGGTTTTAAGGTAAGAGAGCATACAATATCGGAGAAAGACTTTAAAAAGCACTTTGGCTTATTCCCAGCCAGTAGCGCAAGCTCTGGGATGCGAATGTGAGAGCTGAATTCACAGACAGATCGCTTTTGTGTTCTACTGCATTGCAGTTTAAAACAGTGAAAGCGCGAGAGGAGCCCGCGCTCCGCAGCATCTCAATGAGCCGGACAAAGTCGTTTAAACTGCTAAGATTTGACTCTCGTTTACTCCTAAAAGGCACAGTGGATCATTATTGTCCGTAAAAGAGCTGTAAAGACTTATCGCCGATGCTGAGCTCTGCACAAAGTGGATGTTTTATTTTATCGTGTTGAAAACGTGACCGGAGAACTGAAAGACTGTGGGACAAAATAAGATTTTGCCGAAGGAAGCCTTCATAAAAATTAATCAGTGGCGATTCTTTCTTGGACCAGAGGAAGCTGCAGATAGAGAGTGAAAGAGAGAGAGAGAGAGAGAGAGAGAGAGAGAGAGAGAGAGAGAGAGGAAGAGAGCGAGAGAGAAAGAGAGAGAGAGTCATGGGGAGCAGGAGCGTTGGCGCAGTGCACTCCGCGCGCTGCTACCTCGTGCTTATCCTGCAGCTGCTGACTCAGCTCCCGCACGCCAATTCAGTGCTGCGCTACCGCGTGGCGGAAGAGGGGCCGGCCGATGTGCACATTGGTAACGTGGCTTCAGACCTGGGGCTGTCCACCTCTGGGATTGGGACTGGTGATGTCACGTTCGCTTTGGAATCTGGCTCTGAATTCTTTAAAATTGACAATGTCACCGGAGAGCTTACTACAGGCAGCAGGAGGATTGACAGAGAGAAGCTGCCACAGTGTCAGATGATTTTTGATGAGAATGAGTGCTTTTTAAACTTTGAAGTGTCAGTCATAGGTCCCCTGCAGAGTTGGGTGGATCTTTTTGATGGGCGAATTGTAGTCACAGACATCAATGACAACACGCCCTCTTTCCCTTCACCAGTACTCACACTATCTGTTGAGGAGAATCGTCCAATCGGCACTCTCTATCTCCTTCCCACCGCCACAGACCGCGATTTTGGTCGCAACGGCATAGATCGATATGAACTTATCCAAGACAGTAGAGATGGAGGGTCATCATCCCGCCGACCCGCAAATGGACCAACAAATGGAAACGGTGGTGACCGAAGGAGAGGGCCAGAAACAGGGACAGGACCTGCCAGCAGGAGCAGTGTGTTTGAACTGCAGGTGGCTGACACACCTGAAGGACAGAAACAGCCTCAACTGATTGTAAAAGGGCCTCTGGATCGTGAAGCAAGGGATTCTTATGAACTTGTGCTGCGTGTTCGTGATGGCGGCAACCCGCCCCGTTCCTCACAAGCATTGTTACGTGTGTCTATCACAGATGTTAACGACAACAGTCCACGTTTTGAGAGAGCAGTGTATGAAGCAGAAATGGCAGAAAACGCCCCACCTGGCACACCTGTCCTGCAGGTGCGTGCCACAGACCGTGACGTTGGTGTGAATGGGCAGGTTGAGTATGTTTTCGGAGCGGCAACAGAATCAGTGCGGCGCCTCCTGAGGCTGGATGAAGCATCAGGTTGGCTGAGTGTTCTGCATCGTATAGACCGTGAGGAAGTTTCACAGCTACGTTTTACAATCACAGCCCGTGACCGCGGCCAACCACCTCGCACTGATCGCACTACAGTTGTTCTTAACGTAAGAGATGAAAATGACAACGTACCCATAGTAGAAATTCGAAAAATCGGACGAATCCTCGTTCGGGACGGTGCTGCAATGGTTCCAGAGAATGTGCTGGTTGACACACCGGTAGCCCTAGTGCAGGTGTCAGACCGTGACCAGGGAGAGAATGGTGCGGTGACCTGCACTGTGGTTGGGGATGTTCCATTCACATTGAAACCAGCGGGTGAGACACCACTAGCACCTCCACCAGCCACAGATGATGCTTTCGAACGAAACAAAAAGAAATATTTTCTCCACACCTCAGCACTTTTGGATTATGAAGCTACTCGAGAATATAGTGTTACTATTGTCGCAGTGGACTCAGGTAGCCCAAGCCTTTCTAGTAACAGTTCCCTTCTGGTGCGTGTGGTAGACATAAACGACCATGCTCCCACTTTCGCCCAAAGCTTAGTGGAAGTGCATTTTGCAGAAAATAATGCCCCAGGAGAGCGAGTGGTCACTGTAGTGGCTGCTGATGCAGACAGTGGCAAGAATGCAGAGATTGCATACTCACTCGACCCATCTGTTAATGGAGCTTTTTACATTGATGCCGATAACGGGGATATTCGTGCCACTGGGGCACTAGATAGGGAGCTGAGGGAACGCTATGAATTTCGTGTGATAGCTCGAGATAAGGGCACCCCATCTCTGCAGGGCTCTGCTACTGTTGTAGTCCAGGTCACGGACAGGAATGACAATGCCCCCAAATTTGTCCAGGAAGTCTTCACATTCTATGTCAAAGAAAACCTGCTCACCAATAGCCCCGTGGGCATGGTGACTGTTACCGATGCAGATGAAGGAGAGAATGCAGAGTTGAGTCTTTTTGTGGAGCATGACGAAGAGGAGGGTGGAGAGGAGGGCAAAGAAGGGAAGCAAGAAGTTTTCTCCATTGAAAATAACACTGGAACCATTTTCTCCTCTGCATCCTTTGACCGCGAACGGCGTAGCACATATTCATTCCGTGTGCGTGCTGTTGATGGTGGAGAACCGCCACGGTCTGCCACCGCCACCGTCTCCCTGTTTGTCACTGATGAAAATGACAATGCGCCATCCATCACATCACCCGCTAATGAATCATACACCCTTCTGCCACCCGCTAGTGGGGCCCGGACTGTAGTCCGCACAGTCTCAGCCTCGGATGGAGACACAGGGTCTAACGCTGACCTGCGCTATGCTCTGGTAGGCGGAAACCCTTTTCGCCTGTTTGAGATTGGCTCTAGTAGTGGGGTCATAACCTTGGCAGAGCCCCTGGAGAGAAGACACAGGGGTCTGCACCGCTTGGTGGTCCGGGTCAATGACAGCGGCATGCCTTCCCTTTGTGCCACAGCACTGGTGCATGTCTTTATCAATGAAAGCTTGGCCAATGCTACGCTGGTGGATGCACAGGTGAGACACAACACTGCACTATGCTGTTTGAATAAAAACAAACAAACAAACAAACAAACAAACAAACAAACAGTAATTCAATATAGAGAAACAACAACAGTTTGTGCAGCTTAACAATGAGCTAGTGCCATTTTATTTGATATGAGGGGATGGAGCAGGGAAGTGCAATCAGAAATGTACTGATAACTTTTCATAACTAGGAAATCCTAGCACAAAAGAGCGAATTTTTAAAAAAGATATTGCTGTTTATAAATATTCATGCATCAAATTGCTGTTGACCCACATTGGATATTGGATAGAAGTAAGCACATGCAAATATAAAGATGAAAGATACACAAACACAGTGGCCTACACATACACAGTCACACTTGCCTGCGCAGAATAACTATGATTGAATATCCAAGCCATGACATGATAATTGAGAAGTCTGGGTCTTACAGTGGGGATGAATGTGTATGCGTGCGTGTGTGGTTCAGCAGACAGGGCTATAAAATCAGGATGCAGTTATCAAAGGGCAGACACACCATTTATGACTTTCCATTTTTGCTTTCTCTCTCCCTCTGTATGCCTTTCTCTCTCACTCACTCAGGTGGCCCGCAGCCTTGCAATCCCCCTCTATATGGATATTGCAGGTGACCCAGACAGCGAGAGAGCTCTCGGTAAACAACGCCTGAGCGTTGCCATTGGTGTCTTGGCTGGTGCTGCTGCCGTTATTCTGGTGATCCTTCTGGTTGTGACAGCTCGACAGTGTGGGGCACAGGGTAAGAACGGCTATGAGGCTGGCAAGAAGGAGCCAGAAGAGGACTTTTTCAGTCCACAGCCTCCCCCTCTACAAGCCCAGGGCTCCCAAAATGAACGTGGGCGCAAACCACGCAGAGACAAGCGTAATAATGGCACTGCCAAATCTGAGCGTTCTTTATACAGTGGAATTATGACGGTGAACGGCTGCAGACGTGGGGGAGGTGATGAAGAAGAGGAGGATGAGGAGAGCAGCAGTACCAGTGAGAGGATTGCTGCTCGTTATTGCGCAGCAGCTAATGGAGACCCTAGTAGTCCAAGGCTAGGCTCGAGACGCCACCAGTCAAGCCCAGATCTGGCCCGCCACTACAAGTCCAGCTCACCCTTGCCTGCAGTGCATCTTCAGCCCAACTCACCACCCGTGGAAGGCAAGAAGCACCAGGCTGTGCAGGAACTGCCCCCCACCAACACCTTTACTGGCAATGGCACCGGTAACGTAGACGCTATGTCACTCAGCTCAGACCAGTGCTCCGATTACGGCTGTCAAACCGTCAAGTACAGCAAACAGGTAAGAACATCAAATAATCTATGACTCAGTTTCACTACCTCACCTTCAACATGTTTATGCAGGTCACATTCATAAAGTGTCCTAAAATGGCACAAGGCCTGGTTCAGTTTGGCTAGCAAAGGGTAACATTTACCAAAAATTCGAAAAGTCTTGTCAGGACAAAAGCCTCAGGCTTGAACTAGATTTGAATCCTGAAACTAACCTGAATTCAGTCAGTCCTGTGGGATATTCCTATATTAATATAGAAAATGCTGATAGCCATTGGATTACCCCACACATTTTCTTTGAGCACACTGTAATTAGATTTTCCAAGAAAAAAAGATGGCGTATACTGTATGTTACCTCCTCAGAGAAAAAAGTAAGACAAAGATGAGTCTATCTGTGAGATAATCAGACGGTATGAGACAAACAACTCACATTTGTAATATACAAGTGGATTTGTGAGAAATAAATGCACATTTTAAGATATAGAACTACATTTGGGATATATAAAGTCACAATATAGTTCACAATAATGGATAATTGTGAGATGTAAAGTCACACTTTACAGGCAGAAATGGCCTTCATTGAGCATATTGCATTGTGATATCTGATATTGCACTTTGGTACAACATTTGGGCCCAATCCCAATTCTATTTCTGTAAAAAGGTCATTCCCAGCCACTAGACTTTTCTGACAGGGTATTCGAGTGTCAGAATGTTGTGGGACTACTATACAGAAGTTATTATTATAGATTGTAGCTAGCGAAATTTAGCGTTTTATTTTAGCATTTTTAAAAAAAAAAGCATGTTAAGATGGTAAAACACGAACGCTGTTATGAATGTATTAAAACATATGCTTGTTTGAGGTGAAAAATCTCCTGAAAAATCTGTAAAAGTATGTACCACTACCCCTTCCCCTTAGGGAAGGGCTAAGGGGTAGAATTAGGATTGGGCCTTGGTCTATATCAAGTCTGAGGTTAATTACAGCTGTTTTGCTCTTATTGACGTCATTTTTCCTCAAACTTCTGAAAAAACAAAACTTGTTGAACACAAACACAAATGTGGCAACTTGTCTTATCTTTCTGTACCGTTGTTGTGGCACTGCATGTGGAGTGCTTAAGGTTATATGGTGCTTACTGCTTGCTCTCCTTTCCAGGAGTAGCTACTGAAAATAGATTGTCGAAGAGAGGAGAAGTGTAACCCATTTTCTCTCACACCACCATAGATCTCTTTCCACTCGCTCAGTCTCTCTCTCTCCTTCTAACTTGCTTTCTATCATTCTCTCCTTGTATTTTCTACTCCTTTACACAATCTTTCTTTTTTCTGACACACATTTGGAAGTGTTAAATATAGAGCCGAACATATACCTGTTTTGAGTGGAGACTAGCCGGTGTGTTGACAGCATGTGTGTGAAAAGCTTGAGAGAGAAACCACGCAGGCCAGCAGAGTTGTCTGTTTTTGACTTAATCTGTCATCTTTACAGTTTTATCCAGGTCATGTATTTAATGCAGCATATCCAAACTGCTAGCTTAGCACTTAACGGAAGCATTAAAAAAAGATTACCTGGACGCCCTTTGACAGGTGCTTTGGACTAAGCCCGAACCAAAGGGTGGCCTCGTACTATAGAGAGACATGGTTAAATTGAACACTGGCATCGCATTACATTTTCTGACAGGTGTTGGGAGCTTAAACCAAATCCGCGGAGGTCTACACGCAAGATATTGAGTCCTAAATGACATGTCATTTTTGGTCTTTTTAGCATGACTGACAGTCGGATTGTAATTCCCTGTAGCCAGTGCCTAAAAAACAGCTGATGCAGTGGTAAGGGAGATGTGCGCCACGCAAGGCCTAATCAATCCATCCACGCTGGTGTGATCCTGACCGCAGTGGGTGGGTTAATCCAATACCGAGTCAATCCTCTTAATCTGCTAACATTTTTTTTCCTCCCTGAAAATGCTTAATGGAGAATTTTGCTATTTGTGTGCTTCTGCGTGTGCGCTCATAAGTATGAGAGAGCATTAATGCTTACTGGAGAGTTTGTTGGACTCTTTCTGACGGTTTAATCAATTATTGATCACACTGTAATTAACTCCTCTACTGCGGAGCTTTGTGACCTAGCCTAACTCGAGCTCGGTGCAGACGGAGAGTGTATGCGTGCCTTTGGCTGTGGCTTCCATGATGGGATGGGATGGTATGGCATGATGGAAAGCCAATACCTTACCACTGTCTAAATTTGCAAGCAGGGTTATTATAGTTAATGAAAACGAACGAAAAAAGTAACTAAAATTAGTCAAAACGTCCTTAGTTTTCGTCTTTGTAAATGTATTCAATACATACTGTAAGCCTTTTAGAAGTAAATCTATTTACTTTGCGCTACCAGATGTACCAGATGACCCGTTTAGCACCTCAGAGTCTGTAATCAAGATGCCATTGGCCAGATCAAGCCGGTACTCCTTCATCCATCCTCGCTGCAAACAAACCGCAACAAAAATGATGGTAGGACATGACAGCAGCATGGTGATAACATTAAATACAAACCGAGTAGACACATTTGTGTCCAATAATGGGTTTTATTTTTGTTCTTTTTATTCTTTTTAACTGGATCTTCTAAGTGAACTGGTTGAACTAATTCACCAAATTGAACTGAATTAATCGAAAGAGTCATGTCTCGAGGAATGTTAAGCACTTATCCGCAAACAACTTTTTACATGACTGATACCCCCTCTGACTCGAAATAAACCAATATATACTGAGTTATTCAGCTATTAGAACAGTCCACTGATATCAGATTTGAGAAGCGGCGAACTGATAATACTGCACATACATGATTTAGTGAACCGAATATAAACAGCCTACTGTGACTGAACTCAACTTGAACAACTGCAGCACGGGTAAACCGAGGGCTTAAATGAGAGGATCTGGCAAAACGTAAGTTTATTACATAACAGAAAGTCGTAATGGAATTTTAAATTAGTGAATCATGCTTCAGTTGCAATGCAAAACATAAATGTAAGAAACCTTTCAGATCATGGTGATGTTTTAACTGACTGAAATTATGATGGCTGACTACATATTTTCGATATGTTAAGTCCAAACTTGGGAAGATTGTCATGAAAGATCCAGTTTGCGTTAAAGATCCGAACTTTCCATCACTACTGTATATTTAACCTCAGAACCAGCCTTGCCCACATATTTTACTTAAGGCTGCTATCTTGTGGGATGTTGTATTTGAATTCTTGAGGATGGGCAGATGGTAGTGGTAGATTGTAGTGTTCTTCCCAGCAGGCACACAACATCATAAGACAATAATATCAGGTTAGATTTAGGTCATGACGTTAGGTGACCAAAATTCAATGTCTGGCCAGCATCTAAGGACAACGTTATTTTAACATCCAATAACCATGTCAAATGACGTTGATATTTGGTTGATTTTAGGTTGTGTTGGAAAGTGACCAGAACCCAACGTCTGAAAGATTTCATAGTGGTATTATCCACACAACGTCAAGGTGTAACACGATTAGATGTCGATATTTGGTTGATTTTAGGTTGAACATTGATGTCAGCCTGACGTCAACCTGATTTTCATTTCCAAACAAAATCCAACGTCCCCACCACATTGGGGTACATTGGGGTACAACGTCAATAAGACATCATGTTGATGTCCTGTGCCTGCAGGGTTGTGTCAAAAAAAATGTAACCTATCTTTGGTTGAGTTTTTATCATACAATATTTATTCTGATGATTTTGAATTTTGCACCTAACAAATATTAACAAAAAAAAAAACAAGTAAAATAACTAAAACTAAATTAAAACTAAGCAATTTCAAAATATCAAAACTAATACAAACTACAGTAGTAAATCTACCTCAAAAATGAATCAAAAATTATGGAGTTTGAAAACCAAAATCTAACCAAAATAAAACTAAAACTAATTTAATAAAACTAAAAATTCAAAACTTTTATAATCTTGTTTGCAAGCCCCATTCGTGGACGATATAAAACTGATCAAATGGAAATCCTGTTGACCTATATCTGTCTCCCTCTCACCCATCCTCTAGAAACGCACAACTCAGCATGTTCATAAGTGAAACTCTGAACTCTCTCTTCTCTTTATTTTGCTGTAGCACACTTTTTCTATAGCACCTCCCACTTCCGCCCACTAATGTCGACTCCTATCGACCGGTTGTATCCTGTCCCCCGCAGCGCCGCACGGTCCTATCTTTTGAATAGACATCGTGGCAATCAATATACTAGGCTTGTTAACGTTCCGACGCACACTTGCAGACACCCCACTCAGGTGTGCGGGGTTAACGGTCAGACAGGTGGGCATTAGGTGAGTCTGTGTAACTCAACACACACATTCGGGATCAGACAACAGGTCAGATGGATAGCCGATATACTTGACACTCACACTTGCATGCTCACGGGGGCCGTGCGTACGCTTGTGAGGGCCGACTCTAGAGATGGATATTATAAATTAATGGAGGCCGCTAGTGATGGAGGGGCCAGGAGACAGTGGGAGACACATGGAGGGATAGGAGAGAGAGAAATGAGGGGAGATCGCTAATGCTCACCTCACTTTTGCAGGGCTGTATTGATTTTCATTTGGAAAGCATTATGAAAGCTTTTACATGGACGTGCACTGCAATGGTTATAAAGGATTGTGAATGATGGTGGAAGCGTGTGTGTGCGTGTGTTTGACCTAGCAATGTTATTGGGAGGAATAATGTCTTGAAGTTTGCTAAATCCGAAGAGGAAAAAATCTAATTTTGGGACATTGTGAAAAGGAAAAAATGTTCATTAAGAGACTAATGATGTTTTATCCAACTCCAAAAATGGAAACACTTATTTTAAGGGTGATTTAGAGTGATTAGAATTAATAATGTTAATTTAAGGCCAGCATAGTCAATCAGCAGTCCCAATTTAGATATTTAAAATGGCCCTCTCTCTGTTTCTGCATCATTGTTTTCTAATTGCCTTTTGGATCACATATTATGTCAGACGCTCAATTACAAATAATTTTGTGCGAATGCAAATACACTTGCAGTAATAACTTCAGTGCTGTGTACTTCCCATTAAATTGTCTCGGACATCTGTGAAACGTGAGGCTATAAAATGACAGAGGATGGTTTTCAGTGGCCAAGTGTAACACGCTGAAAAATGAGAGAGTTAATAATTTATAGATGACACATTAGGTTAGTAACACTGATGGCTATGGCCAGATGGGAGGCGTTCTCATGTGACCACCACATATCTTTGCAACAACAGGCATTAGAGCTGGTTAACTCGTTGTTTATCTATATGTTCCTTCAGTCAAACTAAACAATAATTGAGAATGACAAGGGTTTATGCATGTAAACCAGCATGTTAACACAATGTGTGCATCCTGAATCACTTATTTATGTCATTTTATGTCATTAGTGCACTTTAAATACCTGGATGGCTCAGGGGTTAGCAATGTAACCTCATAGCAAGAAGGTCACTGGTTCGAGTCCTGGTTGGGTCAGTTGCATTTCTGTGTGGAGTTTGTATGTTCTCCCTGTGTTCACGTGGGTTTCCTCCACAGTCCAAAGACATGCGATATAGGTGAATTCAATCAAATTGGCTGTAGTGTATGCATGTGGATTGAGTGTGTATGGATGTTTCCTAGTACTGTGTTGCAGCTGGAAGGGCATCCGCTGTGTGAAACATATGCTGGAAGTTGGTGGTTCATTCCGCTGTGGTGACCCCTGATAAAGAAAGGGACTAAGCCAAAGGAAAATGAATGAATGAATGAATTAATGAATAAATACCCGGGCGACGCAGTGACGCAGTGGGTAGCAAATTCTCCTCACAGCAAGAAGGTCGCTGGTTCGAGCCTCGGCTGGGCCAGTTGGCGTTTTTGTGTGGAGTTTGCATGTTCTCCCCGGTTTGCGTGGGTTTCCTCCGGGTGCTCCGGTTTCCCCCCACAAGTCCAAAGACATGTGGTATACTGTAAGTGAATTAGGTAAGCTACAATTGTCCGTAGTGTGTATGGATATTTCACAGTGATGGTTGGGTGCAGCTGGAAGGGCATCCGCTGAGTAAAACATGTGCTGGATAAGTTGGGGGTTCATTCGCTGTGGTACCCGATGAAGAAAGGGACTAAGCTGAAGGAAAATGAATGAATGAATAAATACCTGGATGATGCACTTATCAGCCGTTAAAAGAACACTTCATACGCTCAATGCTTTGCTCACGTAGTGGAATTGGGAGGAGCTATTGGGTGCTAAGGCTGGATTACTTTATTTATTTTGGATTTTGCAAGCAATATTCACCAACTTTATCGATTATGCCACCTCTCAATGTTGAATCACTGTTGAATGCCTTTGTACTCATAGTTTCGTCATTAATTTCACCAGGCTGGCACTGTTAAATGTCGACTGGGAAACAGTTTGAATTTCAATTAGTAAGAAAAAGTTAGTGTTCCATTTGGGACGACTAAACTCATAAAC
>NC_079435.1:45923547-46031047 GCF_903798145.1 Danio aesculapii
CAAATGATATAAATGGATGACTGGATTTTTTTCTTATTATTATTTTGAAAGTCTGCAATGAAAGCATTTACATGTCTAATGGTTACCATGTGACTGCAATTAAATAACTGTACCGGCTCAGCAACAGGAAACTAGTTAGATTAAAATATTAAGTTGCCATATTTTTTTCCTGATGCTACGTGGTGGTTTTATTTCCATAATGTGCCACAGTCAGGTAAAATGAGCATCCGTTTATGTGATCTTTGTCCATCATCCCCCCTGTCTGTGGACAGGCCTAACATGCAAGTGTTTGCCATTTAATAAAGTCCATCAAAGTTTATGAAAGATGATTCACTTTTCTCCTCAACTTTGATCTTTTGCATCCATAGAAATGAACCGATGATGAATTTTTGGCAAGGAGAAGACGCCTGTTTTGAACAGGTATATGCGCTAGTCTCTTAAAAATGACCCTCCTGCTCCGATGCAGTGAAGTAGCTCGGGAACCTCCCATGGCTGCAGATCACAGGTACACTTCTCTGCGGGACAGGGTGAGGCACGAGGTGGTCTTATAATCAGCCCCCGTCCTCGTGAGCGGTATGACCTCTGGGGGGTGTGATTCTTCTTCATCGGGACGACGGCCGAATCCGGCGCTGCTGAATGTATCGTAGGATGCCGAGGTCATTTTACGGTTCAGGAGGTTACGGTTATGGTCACCCATGTTCCTGTTTCGATCCCGTCGGCTGAGTGTTCCCAGCGGATCTCCATTTGCAAGCGAATCCCGCACCTCGTCGCTACCTCCGCTGCTTTTATCCGTTCCTCCATCTCCATCTTCCTCTCGGTCGCTGTCATCCTCGGTGTTGTTGTTGTTATCGCCAGGTGAGGCGAAGGTGGAAAGTTGGGGTGGTTCGATGCGTCGTCGTGGTGAGGATTGCACGGGCATCCAGCAGGTGTCAGAGTGACCAAACTCGTTGCATTCGTGTGTGCATTTTCCCGTCAGAGCTACGTCAGGGAGCTGCCTGGAATCTGAGGAACAGAGAACAGAGGGCTTTTTAGGAGATCCTGTCAAGAGCTGTCTCTACTCAAGTATGTACAGGTCAATAGGTCAACATTTTCGTTCAGACTGTCAAATTTTAGAGACTCGTGATGTCTCTGGAGAACCAATGAGTCTGTCTGTCTACAGTGGTGTCCAGAGGTCTGGGGGCCAGGTTCATGTCAGCTTGAGATTGAGTGGGATTTACTGGTGGAAATAATGCAGAGCAGAACAAACCCAAATTCTAATTTTAAAATATCAGTCTTTTCAAATGATGGAAATATAGTTTGTGATGCAAACAGATAATGTAAGAAAATATATACATTATATCACAAAATTACCAGTACATTTTCTATAAACATTGTTTAAATTTGTCTTTTCGTTTTTTTCTGTTCTTTTGAAATTAACAACCAATCAATCAATCAATCAATCAATCAATCAATCAATCAATCAATCAATCAATCAATCAATCAATCAATCAATCAATCAATCAATCAATCAATCAATCAATCAATCAATCAATCAATCAGTCAACCAACCAGTCAGCCAACCAGTCAGCCAACCAACCCATCAATCAATCGGCCAACCAACCAACCAACCAACCAACCAATCAATCAATCAATCAATCAACCAATCAACCAATCACCCAGCCAACCAACCAACCATTCAATCAATCAAGTAATCAATCAAATAATTAATCAAATAATCAATCAATCAATCAATCAGCCAGCCAGCCAGCCAACCAACCAGCCAACCAACCAACTAGCCAACCAACTAATCAGCCAACCAACCAACTAACTAACCAACCAGTCAATCAATCAATCAATCAGTCAAATAATCAATCAATCAACCAACCAGTCAGCCCACCAAACAATTAGCCAGCCAACCAACAAACCAATCAATCAATCAATCAATCAACCAGTCAGCCAACCAATCAATCAATCAATCAATTACGTCATCAAGAGAACCCAGAGTCATGTACCTCTGAGATCAGTAATATGCACGCCTCAGGCTGTGTTTGATAAGCAACAACATTTTCAAGTGAGAAAACAATGATAGCTTAACTCTATTACTTACTTTAAAGCTTATATTCAACTTACTAAGTATGTGGGACTTTTATTTTGAAAAAGCAGCAGATTGTAAGTAAGTAATGTGTATTTATATAGCGCATTTATCGTATATGGCCATTCACCCAAAGCACTTCACACTCACAAGGGGGAAGTCTCTCCACACTACCACCAGTGTGCAGCATCCACCTGGATGATGTGACGGCTGCCACAGGACAACGGCGCCAGTGCGCTCACCACACACTAGCTATAGCTGAAGTGAAGACAGTAATAGAGCCAGTTCCATGTATGTGGATGATTGGGAGGACATGATGGGTAAGGGTAATTTGGCCAGGACACCGTGGTTACACAAGAAGTGCCATGAGATTTTTAATGAGTCAGGTTTAACATCTCATTCGAAAGATGGTGCTCACTGACAGTATAGTGTCTCCACTTTACTGGGGAATCAGGACTCACACAGACCACAGGTTGAGCGCCCCCTGCTGGCCTCACTAACACCACTTCCAATAGCAACCTAGTTTTTCCATGTGGTCTCCCATCCAGGTGCTGACCAGGCTCAGCCCTACTAAGCTTCAGTGAGTAACCGGTCTTGGGCTGCAGGATGATACGGCAGTGGCACATATTTATGCATTACTGGGCAAGGAATGCGTGAGACACGTGCTTCAGGATGCAAAATGCAAGATTTACAGATTCCACATTTATTCAGCTCCACTCCGAAGAGGCATAAGATATGTTTTATTGTATCTTTTGTTAATTTTTATGTTTATTGTAAAACTTTAAGCGTATGTTTTAACAAACACTTAACACTTAAGCTTAACTGTCATCTGTTCATGCAGATGATATTAAGTTCCGGCTGTGTGACATTATAGCTTAAAAACACAATGCGATAGATCTCTCTCGCTCTCTTTTGTCAAGTTTAATTATTTAGCCTTTATCCACATCTCATGAGCAAAA
The DNA here is from genome assembly GCF_903798145.1 of Danio aesculapii. Classification (NCBI taxonomy): domain Eukaryota; kingdom Metazoa; phylum Chordata; class Actinopteri; order Cypriniformes; family Danionidae; genus Danio; species Danio aesculapii. The sequence goes on from NC_079435.1 coordinate 45,926,578, forward strand.
TAGGTTAACGTTACTCTGATTGGGTTTATATTTGTTTGTGTTCAGCATATATTAACATCACGATCCATATATGGTCAATTAGGGACCTTCTGATTCTAGAGGTATTTTATAGAGCAATAAATGAGCTTATAAACTTACAGAAACCATAATCCTACTATGTAGATATCAGAGAACGGAGAAGAATGCAGTATACTGCACATTTAACTGTCCTGTTATCAAAATTCCTCAAAATATTACTTTAATATTTAAATTTCTGCGTGAACTATCCCTTTGAACTCGTAGAAGAACAAAATGCAAACATCATTCCAGGAAATTCTGAAACACATGTCATTTTTTTGTTCACTATTGGCCTCAAACCTTTCCCTCAGATGACTTTTTACCATTTTCCACATGCTCCTCCTCGCCTACGCTCCCTTCTGGCGTGGTTCTTTCATATCCGTCCTCAGGCAGCGGTAAAGATCCCAGTCTGGGTCCAGAGGAGCTCTTGCTGCTGGGGGTCTCTGAGTCCTCCACCCCACTATCATAGCAGCCTTGATCAGGAGCCTGACTCACCACAGAAAATGTCACTCTTCTGAGGGGCTGCGCAGAGACACAGAGACACATGGGATTAACACATGAGAGGTGAAAGCAGGTATAACATCAATGAGGATTATCTGCAAAAGACCTCTGATTGATTAGATTGACGATGATCTCTCGTTGACACTCTGTGGATAAATATATAAATATCTAACATGTACAGTAGGGTTATGCTAAGCAATAAACCGCATGTGATGACATCTGAATATCAAAGGCTTGAGGTGAGCTCTTTTGATTTCATTAACCACCCACAACACCCGGCATAAGCAGAACCATGGCAACCATTCAGAGCTGGAATTGTTTGTACGCTACAGTATATTGTTTTTTATTAATATCTAGAATTTGATTTTGTTTCTAAATTTATTTAATATACATTGAATAAGGTAAGTGGTTGCAAGCAATTCATAAGGGCTGAATTTAAACAAACAAATTAAATGTAGTAATGTTAAACTTAATTTTTTTGTATAATTCAGCAGCCGATTTGAGAGTTATCACTCGATTGAATGGGCGTTATCAGTGGTTATCAGCTGATATGGGCCAGTAGGGGGCTTCTGAGCCTATTGGTAGGTAAACAAATCCCTTAATTCTGATTGGCCGATTGGAATGTTGTTCCAGGATCAACATAGATGTTAATCCAGGAACATGTCCTACTTGGTGAAATCAGGTTCCAGACTTACACTTACAGTTTTACAGATTAAAATATTCAGAGAAGTTGACTTAAAATAGGATTATTTGGTCATATAAACATGAGTAAGATGTCATTGAAAACTTTAAAGTGTCTTTTTTTTTGTTTGTTTGTGCAATGAGAAGTACATAATATCAACATTATGATTGGTCAGACTCCAATCAATCAAACTCCTGGTGAAGGGTCCATTGTATTGCTTCAGGTGAAACTGAAGAGCTTGTAACACATTTAAACAAAATCAGGTCAAAACGTTTAGTCATGGATGTGAAAGAATTAAGTTTCATAAAAAAGTTTCAGTTGGAAAAAACTTTCAAAATATATACAATAAATTGGTTGAAAATTAGGTAATGAGTTGCCAATACTTTTGTTATTTTGCATATTTATTAGTTATTTCCAACAGTATATCGGTTCATACAACTAAAAATATCAATACAAGTCACTTAGTTAAACTGCAGTTACTTTTTTAACATCAAAAGTTATCAAGCAGATATCCATGTCCCATAATCCAACAGATTCAATCTTTACCAAACAGTTAATAACAATCCTACAACCATTCTAGCATCACATCGGCGAGTTCTGAATAGACAAACAACACTTGCATTTTCTTCAGAAAATGTAAAAATCTAGTTTCACATATAATAAGAAGCATCGCCTTTTATAACACCTACTCGAAATACTTTATAGCATGTGTTTTATGGCCTCATCTAAGGGTGAGACTCCATTTCCCCAACCTAATCTCACACCAGCAAATCAGCACATCCAAAGTCTCCGACAAGTCACATTCAGGCTGTCTGAAACCAAAGGGAAAAGTGAACGCAAAGCCCAGCCAAGCAAACGAGTCCCACATTGTCCCTTCAGTGTCTACTGGAGCGATGACTGACAGCTGTTAGGAGAACCGCCTTACCCGAAACGCATTTATATGCTCTGGCGTCTGCCTTAATCAAGACAATGTGAACTGAGAGAGAGAGAACGCGCTAAATGAACAGAGTAATTAACTGATGGTTTCATTTTTCACTGGGGGGGAAGTGGAGTTGTAACTGAGAGGAGAGAGGGTGATGAATCAGTCTTTATGGGTGTCAGGTGTCAAATGTAGCAAGCGACAAATGAACATTAATAGAACAAATCATCTGTTTTGTCTGTGAGCTGATGTCTGACACGGTTCTGACACTTGAGAGCATGACTGATTTTTTTTTGTCTTACAGAAAGACCATGTCTATACTGTATTTCCGTAGGTAAGAAAACCTTTACTGCGGTGATTAGACTAATATGTACAGTTTAGCTTGTAAGGTTTTGTCTGAGCAGTTTGTAGATATATTATTTTTGCATGACTTATGCAACCCTGAACTAAAATTAATCATAATGGTCAATTTTGGGAAAGTTTGTAGTAACAGAAAGCTGAATAAATAAGCTTTACATTGATGTATGATTTGTTGGGATAGGAAAATAAATAATTTTACACGAATGCTTACAGTCACTCCTAGAAGATCCTTGAATCTCTCATTTCATTCTATCCTCCTCTATTGTGTACACTTTTCTCTGTGTGTATATCTCTAGAGGCGCATAAAGAGACCCACACATACACACACACACACACACACACACACACACACACACACACACACAAGCACGCACAAACACACACACTCAGCTTTATGTCGAGGCAATCAATGCAGTGCCCTTGACCCTTGCTGGAATCTCAGAGGAGCGTTGTTTTATTGACCCATAATTCCCCACCATCGTTTACTAACTCCACTCCTCACTTTTCTTTCCTCAGAATTTCTGTCTTTCAATTAAGACTGGGGATCTCCTCGGGTCTCGCTCATACATCCAGCACACTCTCCTGGATGCCAGAGAGACAAATATCACACCGCTACACAGGCAATATATAAGTGCATTCTCAACCGGTGCGTATAGAGACCCACAAATAGTTTGCAGGTCTGTCCTGAGTATAAACAGCAGGGGGAAAACAATGCGGAATGGAAATCATAAAACGAAACTAAGCATTTAATTATGGACAGTCAGTATGGCGTAGTAAATGGCTTTATGAGCTTTCACTGGTGATGTCACGTTGTAAAATACGTCTATTAATTAGTGTGATTCATGAGTGTTTACTTGTGCTTTCGAATCTCATTACGGGACCGTGATCTAGGCTCTTATATTTATTGCATAATATTATACAGTACATAGAAATAAATAGACCATATAGAAATGAAACAAAACAAATGGGCAGCTTATAGTGTGTTGTTATAATGGATTTTGCATAACCAATACAATATATCATTTTAAAACTGGATAAAAAAGTCCACATAAATAAATGTGTTGATGGAGCAGAGATCAAGGTCTCATAATGCAATTCAGAAACATCAACTGAAAACACATGAATCACAAAATACAGTTAATTAAGTGATATTTATGCATTTGAAAGAGGCTATAATTGAGTTGTATTCAATGGTTTACATTTTAGAAGCTTTAATCCCTTCCTGAATCAAATGTATGACCTTGCTGCTTTAAAAAAGTTTTAATCTTATACAAATTTCTGTTTTCCATTTTAATGGCTTAATTATTCTTTAAATATGTTTTTATCGTGAAACAAGGTTCAATTAATTAATTATTAATCTTAAGATTATATAGTGCCTGTAATATATATATATATATATATATATATATATATATATATATATATATATATATATATATATATATATATATATATATATATATATATATATATATATATATATTCTGCAATAACAGAACTTGTACAGCCTTCTCACCCTTCTGTATTACTCCGCTCACAAAGAGTGACAGCTGATCAATAAACTCACTACAGTTTGACAAATATTGCAGCTGTTGGACAACACAGTGTACTTTTGAGGCTTTTTTAGGTGAGAATGTTGTTGTTTAGATTGCAACTATGCAGTTTATTTACAAGGATAATGACTATTTTAAATATTTGTAATTTCTGAGATATAGAGCGTCAACATCTATCAGCCTGTCATACTGAACAGAAATGTTCCGCCACAAGATGGCAACAGAGACCGCATATTAAGTCTATAGAGGAGAAAAACTCAGCGTAATTTCAAACTACAGCTGATCAAATCATTGTAAACAGGTAAGTGACAATCTAAGTCTCTCTTTTGTATGTTGTAGTGTTGTATTTATACCATATTTTGCTCATGTTTCTGGTAGTGTTTGCTTTATTTTGGCATTTTTGTGGTTAATTATTGTGATATCCCAACAGAGAAATACTGGGAAATGTCTCTAGACTGATGGAATTGTATGCCATTCAACCTAATAATCTTAAAATGTGAGTAAAATCACCTGTTTTGTCATTGCTTAGACATTACACTAGACTAGAGAATCATTCAAAATACTAGCTCTAAAGGGACGTTAATGAAGTAGTAACAGTTTCTGTTGTTCTGACCGTCAGCTGCAGATGTGAGTGAACGGTGGAAGAAAGTAGTTCCGCATACAAAAGGATTTTGAGACTCTCCGTGTTTGATTTTCTTTTTTATACACACGATTATGCCATCGAACTGTTGTATAATAGCAATATCACACTCGTAGCAGTGCGATATGGCTGTATATCGTCACTGGTAGGACACTACAAAGCATGCCTACGAGTGTGATATTGCTCATATATATAAATATTTTTTGTTTTGTTTTTTGTTATTGTGTGATATGAATTTATATATTATTATCTTTTATTACTATTATTATTGTTATTATTAGTATTATTAATAATTAAACAAATAATCCATTCTGTGCTTCTGTTCTTTTCCATCTGGTTATTATATTGTGTTTATTATCAAAAATGGTAGTAATCAAAATATTATATATACTTTAACACCATGCAGTATGATTCATGTCTGAATAGGTTTGTGCCTTGCAAATAAAGAAATAAACACTATTTCTAAAATAAAATTTCCTTTTGTTTTTCATGTTGCTGAGTAGCAGCATTAATGATGTCTGGAGGTTTACAGTTACAGAAAATCCTTAAAATATATAGTTTTAAGTGCATTTTAGGACACTGCAAAAAATGCTTTGAGTTTTTTTTCTGTCTTGTTTCTAGTCCAAATATCCACAAATTCTTGAATCAAGAAGCATTTTCTAAAGTAGTATTTTAGAAAAATGTTATACCAAAATTAAATGAGTTTTTTGTTAAAACAAGTAAAATAATCTTGTTTTTTGCTTTTACATAAGATTATTTTGTTTGTTTTAAGAAAAACTCAATTCATTATTATTTTCCTAAAACAGGACACAATGCTTGTCTGGAAAATGCTTCTTTATATATGAATTTTTAGTTATGTGGACTAAAAACAAGAGAATAAAATCTAAGTAACAAAAGCATTTAAGTAAATGTTATATAAAAACAGTTCAATAGTCATATAGTTCTGTCATAATATCTTCTAATTTCAACTTTTAAATGCAACATTTTTGGCAAAAACTTAATATAAGTTTGACCAAATCCATGACATTCTGTGTCAATGAATAAATTTCATCCTTTATAATTGAAATCTGCAATTCCACAGGGCCACGCTCCCAAACAAACTATACTACACTAGTACAGTATTCTGGCCGAAATTCATGTTAATTCAGCGAAACCATGTGCTTTCTATGAGAACTGTACACGGCTGACTCATATGACTGTACGAGGGAGGGTCTAGAGGCTCAATAACATGGGTGGCAAAATAAGCCTGTTTGCTGCATTGTTTTATCGACACAGTGGAACCAATCAGATTATGGAGGATTTCATATTGAATTGCCAAGCACTGCTGGCTCCCGTTTGCCACTTTACACCATTTACCCAAACCCACATTTGCACTGACGGCTCCAGTTGATTTATCTGATGAAGATTAATTAACTTCATATTTAAGAACGATATATCAGTAGCTAAAAAACGAAGCCCGCGAAGAACATTTCTGAGCATCATTCATTTAATCTACAACTGCCTGAAGGGATTCAACAAATCATGCAGTAAATTGAGTTTCAGCTACTCATTTTTTAAGGTTTCAATAGTAATGTTGCTATATTGCTCTGAATAGAATCAATTGTAGTTGAATATTTAGGTACTTTTGCTGAAAAAGTGTGTAATCATCCTTATTATGAGTGTGGGAGAGTAACCAAAGGTTTGTTTCAAGGTTTGTCACAGTTTCCTTGACAAATAGCGGGCCATTGTTCTAAGTAGTTATCATTAAGCCTACCTTTAAAGTGATTCTCTGTGACATTGTGTATTATCTATTGAGAAATGCTTTCAATTAAAGTCTTGTTAACCTGCGGGTGAAGGTCTCTTTCTGGAAGACTAAAAAAAATCACAAATGAGATCTCTTTAATATCTTTGTTTCTCTTAAGTGAGTTTAAATGGTGAATAAATGGAGCCTTTACTGCGGTCTCCCTCTTCTCTAGTTTTTTTTTTTTTTCTGGGACAAAAGGACACTGTAAACTCAAGTGTTTCTTCTCTAGAGTTTCAGGAAAAAAATCAATAGATTTCATTGAGACTCATATACAGTGCATCCGGAAAGTATTCATAGCGCTTCACTTTTTCCACATTTTTATGTCACAGCCTTTTCCCAAAATTGATTAAATTCATTTATTTCCTCAAAATTCTACACACAATACCCCACAATGACAATGTGAAAAATGTTTTTTTGAAATTGTTGCAAATTTATTAAAAATAAAAGACCTAAAAAACAATCACATGTACATAAGTATTCACAACCTTAACAATACTTGATGCACCTTTGGCAGCAATTACAGCCTCAAGTCTTTTTGAATATGATGCCACAAGCTTGGCACACCTGTCCTTGGGAATTTTTGCCCATTCCTCTTTGCAGTACCTCTCAAGCTCTCTCTATCAGGTTGGATGGGAAGCAACAGTGTACAGCCATTTTAAGATCTCTCCAGAGATGTTCAGTAGGATTTGAGTCTGGGCTTTGGCTGGGCCACTCAAGGACATTCACCGAGTTGTTGTGAAGCTACTCCATTGATATTTTTGGCGGTGTGCTTTGGTTCATTGTCCTGCTGGAAGATAAACCATCACCCCAGTCTAAGGTCAAGAGCACTCTGAGACAGGTTTTAATTCAGGATGTCTCTGTACATTGCTGCATTCATCCTATACCCTCTATCCTGACTAGTCTTCCAGTTCCTGCTGCTGAAATACATCCCCATTTCCAACATTTCTTCAAACGTAATGTCTGGCATTCACTCCAAAGACCAGAGAATATAGTTTCTTATGGTCTGAGAGTCCTTCAGATGCCTTTTGGCAAATTCCAGGCAGGGAGTGGCTTCCATCTGGCCACTCTACTATACAGGCCTGATTGGTAGATTGCTGCACAGATGGTTGTCCTTCTGTAAGGTTCTCCTCTCTCCACAGAAGAACACTGGAACTCAGACAGAGTGACCATCAGGTTATTGATCACCTCCCTGACTAAGGCCCTTCTCCCCCGATCACTCAGCTTAGATGGCCAGCTCTAGGAAGAGTCCTGGTGGTTCCAAACATCTTCCACTTACGGATGATGGAGGCCACTGTGCTCATTGGAACTTTCAGAGGAGCAGAAATTTTTCTGTAACCTTCCCCAGCCTTGTGCCTCAAGACAATCATGGCTCGGAGGTCTACAGACAATTCATTTTTCTTTATGCTTGGTTTGGGCTTTGACATGCACTGTCAACCCTGGGACCTTATATACAGATGTATGCCTTTTCAAATCATGTCCAATCAACTGAATTTACCACAGATGAACTCCAATTAAGCTGCTGAAACATCTCAAGAATGATCAGTGGAAAAAATAATGTACCTGAGCTCAATTTAGACTTCATGGCAAAGGCTGTGAATACTTATGTGTGATTTTTCAGTTTTTTATTTTTATCTTTTTTCACTATGGGGTATTGTGTGTCAAATTTTGAGAAAATAAATGAATTGAATCCATTTTAGAATAAGGCTGTAACATAAAAAAATGTGAAGCGCTATGAATACTTTCCGATTGCACTGTATGCCATTTGGTGTCACATTTATTGGCAACTTCTTCTAAAAAATCTGAGCAGTGATGTAAAAATTACTTTATATTGTTGTATTTAAGCAACTAGCTTAATTGCTAAATGTCTATTAAATGTTTTTAAAGGAAGAATGAAAATGCAATACTGGGCAGAACTTAATAATTTCATTTAACAAGGATGCTTTGATTTTTTTTTCTTTTTGGCTGTCAAAGATGTTCTATTTCACAGGAATGCTATTGTTTTAATCATTGTTTTGAATGAGAAATTTGCTAAAAACAAATCAAGAAAAAATTCTCAAATATATATTAGTTTTTTAAGCACCAAATCCACATATTAAAATGATAATTTGACAATTGTGTAATAAAAAATAATAGTAATAATGGCAAAATCCAGCTTTGCCATTATAGAAAACAGCATTGAAACCTTTAATTTATTCATTCTTCTTTAGCTTAGTCCCTTATTTATCAGGGGGCGCCACAGCAGAATGAAAAGCCAACTATTCCAGCATATATTTTATGCAGCGCATGCCCTTCCAGCCACAACCCAGTACTGGGAAACACCCATACACACTCACATGTACACACTACAGCCAATTTTGTTTACCCTATTCACCTATAACGCGTGTCACTGGACTAGAGCCCTGCATTTGAGCCCAAGTCCATCGGGGTCCGACTTTTTTATGCTCCTATGGCTGGGCCTCTGGCCAATTTTCATATCATAGCTAGCATGCATGTCGGGCTTTGGGCCTGCTTTAGAAAAAAACTTTAATATTTTAAATTTAATGAGAGCTAATGTATGCGATCTGGTAGTGCCAGTGATGTCTTGCGCATAGAGATTTCCAGCCACGTGCAATGGTGAACAGAAAGAGAAAAATTGCCATTGGTGAACTTGAAATTGTTAAAAACACTAGAGGAAAGACAAACTTCTGGTAAACCTTTCAAATAGTGACAACTTTAAATGATGAGCTAACTGATTATGCACAATGCACAACTAGAAAGTTGTGTAAACTCACTGTGGACCACACACCGCTTGGATATTGATGTCACCTAAAAAACTTAAACTTACATTTAAATAAAAAATAAAAAAAAATTATCTAAATTATTTTGAGAAAATAAAACAAAACTAAAAAACATCTATTAAATACAAATCTGGTCTATTTTAATGGCTGTAACAATACAAGCTGTTTTGTGGAAAAAAGACGGGTTTCGGGTCGGACTCGGGCCAAAATGTTTGATAAGCTGTTTGACAAGGGCAGGGATACAGCTTGTGCTTCTCGTGCCAGGGCCGGGCTAGGGCTTAGATGTAAAGCCTGTGCAGGGCTCTACTTTGGACTTGTGGGGGAAACCCACATGAACCCGGGGAGAACATGCAAACTCCACACAGAGATGCCAACTGGCCTAGTCGGGACTCAAATCAGCGACCTTCTTGCTGTGAGGCAACTGTGCTAACCACTGAGCCACAGTGCCACAACACATTGAAACATATTAAACACAGGTGTTTGAATGCTCAATAATATTTCACAGTATTGCCTTATTCCACTGTATTTCCACAGCCATAAATGTAAGCATGAGACATTTCTTTCAAAAAACATAATAATAAAAAACATTCATAACCAGTAGTAATAAAATGTCCCTCTGGGCTCTTAGTAAAGCATATTCGAAAGCTGCACCTGTAAGTCAAAGTCCATGAAAAATAGGATGTTTTACAGTGTAATAACTTTCATCACACATGCTATTCCATATTGTCGCAATATGATAGGGCGTAAAGTTTGCGTGGGAGGCAGAAACAGAGCGCGCGTCAGTCACAGAGGTTAAGCTTTTGGCTTTGCGCTTGTTTGTGTTTGTGAGAGAAGAGTTTGGCTAAAGACACAGAGGTTTGGCTGTGCGAATGTGTGTGAAAAGCAGACTCGAAAGTCACAAAGGTTGGGCTTTTGGATGTGTGTGTGTGTCTGTGTGTTGTGTCCTGGCTGTGGTCCAGTCAGTGCACCAGTAGCAGAAACGGAGCTGATAGAATATTAATGGACTTTGACGGCAAACATTAAAAACCAACCCTTTAATCTGACACAGGCCATTTCCTTTTGCTTTCCAGCTTGACATCCAACTGTGTGTGTGTATGTTTACTGATGTGACTGTCTGTTAAACCAGGTGTGCATCACCGCCTGTGTGTGTGCGTTTGAGTGTGTGTGTGTGGTCCTGGTATTCACTATGTACACTGTAAAAAATGCTGGGATCCACACAATCGACTTGTGTCGGGACAACATGAAGGAATTAAGTTAACGTATTAGTTTTTACAAATTTAGGTAGCTTGAACATAAAACAATTAAATTGTTCCCAAAAACTTAAGAACTGTGTTGTTTCAGCTCATTTTACAAATGTAGTTTGGACAAACAGCAAACACCATTAGGAGCATAATGGGAACAAAATTTCCTCTCAATTATAGAAATACCAGTATTTTTTGACTTTGTTGGGACTTTTTTGGTCAACATGAGGGAAAAAAAACAGCTCATGAATGTTAAAGAATGAAATATGTTGAAAATGTGAACCTGCCGAACATTGTGTTCTGGTGTAAGAGAACAGGATATGCAGTCTGTACTAGGGCTGCACAATATTTGAGCATTGATATCGCAAAGTGATCATTCACAATAGTCACAATAATCGCGAAATATGCAATGTTGGATTATAATTTATCATTTACATGTGTTTTTGAGGCCTTGAGGATTTTAGAAGCATTCAGGCCTAATAAATTGTATCTTGGTAAGTTTAATAACGATACATTTTAGATTATTTTAGATTTGATTGTTAAATTACTGTACCTGGATACTGTTATGGCCCGCTTCCACTGAGTGGTACGATATGGTTCAGTACGATTTTATGTCTATTTCCACTGTCGAAAGGTACCAAAAAGTGAATCGTACTGTACCACTTTTTGGGTGCCCTTTCCAAAGACTACCTAGCACTACAAAAGGGTACCAAAAAGTTGAGCTAGACGCGCAGCTGAACGCTATTGGTTTACAGAGAAATACCACTAGCGCGTACACAAGCAGGAGAATGAAGACAAAGGAACCTCCGTTTTTAAATACACAGCCGAGACATTACAGAGTAATAATACATACATATAAAAACAAGCCATAGTCGACCCCAACTCAAACAAACCTTGTTGTCATCTTGATGAACAGCCACAAAGCCAAGAAGAACAGAATCTGCCATGTCTTGGTTTCGCTGTCTAAAAGCACAAGTGGTTTCGCATTCTCCAGAGAGCTTGCGTGCGCTCGCTGTGCATTTATATTTGAAATAACAAACTTTTTGAGCTCATGATAGTAATGTGCATGTGATTATTGAAGTGCTTCTGACATCTGATCCTTTGAGAAACAGGCAAACACCAGAGTAAAGCACGAAAAAACCTAAAAAGAAGCAGTAAAAAACAAAGCAGCAAATGATTCTTTCAGCAACCTAAAACATGAATAAACTGTTGTGTTTAACTATTATCATCACCTTTTGGACTATTATGAACTCGGAATGATGGAAATACTCTCTAACAAGAGGTTACATGTGCTGGTGAACATTAAAGATGCAGATGCAGGTTTGCACTGACTGTGGCCTTGTCACGGATTGGTCAGGCTCTCACGATCCCCACTCACGAAGATCACCATCACCTGACTTCTAATGAGCACACAGCTGCATCACATTCACGAGCACCAGATAAAAGCACAGCACTCCAGTCGCTCATTGTCCGGGCTCGTCTCGACGAAAGCGGACAACTGAGCGACCACTCAGCGTAGTCATCCTCAGCTAAAACAAACGATTTACTTACCTGTTCTCTTTGTATTCCTCCTAGTCTTCCTGGTCCTCCCGAATCGTCCTGTCTTCCAGTCCTTCCAAGTCTGTGTCATCCTCTGTCAGCTGTATCTGGTGTGTGCTGTCCATCCTCGTGTATTCCTGTTACCCAGCCACGGAGGAAAAGACCCCAACATCATTCCTGATCCTCCTGGCTATCCTTCATGTGCTCCTTGTTGTCATTTAATAAACACCCTAACGTTTCCTTACCTCTGTCTCCTGTCCGCTTCATAACAGAAGCCCGGACCAATAACGACGACAACATGAGCACCCCCGATCACTTTCAAGAGCTGGTGGACCAGTTGAAGCGGATTCTACAGCCACCAGCTCCACTTTCCAACGCACCACCAGCACCGAGCACTTCCGCCTCCACAGTTTCTTCTTCGGCCCTTCCTTCCAGTCCCATGGCCCGACCAGCGCCCTACTCAGGCGGAGCGGGGGAGTGCAATGGTTTTCTGTTACAATGTTCCCTCATATTCGAAATGCAACCTTCTCTATATCCCACAGATAAGTCAAAGATCGCCTACATCGTATCACTACTCTCTGGGCCTGCACTTAAATGGGCTGAGACGATCTGGAACCAAGCCGGGCCGGTCATGAATTCCATCACTACCTTCACGGAGTATTTCAAAGAGGTGTTTGGACGTTCTGATGGGGAAGTAGCCGCTGGAGAGCAGCTGTATCATCTAAAGCAAGGTACTCTATCTACACAGGAATATGCTCTCCGGTTTCGCACTCTAGCAGCTGCAAGTGGATGGAATGAGAGATCGTTGTTGACCACGTACCGGCTCGGCTTGGAACCCACTCTCCGAATCCAGCTGGCCACATTAGATGATACTATGGGTCTGGAGAGATTCATCCAACATTCTCTCCGATGTTCCGATCGTCTCCGTTCCTATCAACAGGACACCATCACCCCCTCGTCTGCACTCCTCCAATCGCCTGAGTCAACAGCCTCTCCAGAACCAGAACCCATGATAATAGAGTCTGGAAGACTGACATCAGCGGAACGACAGAGGAGGCTGACCCGGGGTCTGTGTCTATACTGCGGTGTCAGTGGACACACCCGTATGGAGTGTCCCCTTCGTCCCATTCGGACTTCAGTGAGTGTATTCAGTACGAATATTGAACAATGTAAACCACTTACTACCACCGTACAAATAACTACTGCCTCTATTTCTCTCCTTGTCACAGCCCTCATCGACTCCGGGTCAGCAGGGAACTTCATCTCCCAATCCCTCTGTCGTCAACTCCACCTACGTACTGAGGCGTCCTCGCATATATACCAGATACAACCGATAACCCAGTGCACTCGATCTTCGACCCGTATCCATCGACAATGCGAAGACATCCTTCTTCAAGTGGGGTTGTTACATCAAGAGAGGATTCAATTTCTGGTTCTGGAGGGTGCAAATATGGACATCATTCTAGGGCGCCCGTGGCTGGTGAAGCACGATCCCATCATCTCTTGGGGCACAGGAGAGATAAAGAAATGGGGATCTGGATGTACACCTACCTGTTTTCCAAATCTCCCTCTTCAAGGTCGGAACCCCATTTCTTTGTTTACAACATCGGTCGAGAGTCCTCCTGAGAAGCAGTCTATCCACATTCCTAAGGAGTACAGCTCCTTTCATGATGTCTTCTGCCCCAAGAGAGCTTCCCAGCTACCGCCGCATCGGCCATGGGACTGCGCGATCGACCTAGTTCCAGATGCCCAGTTGCCAAGAGGTAGGATCTACCCGCTCTCGCTTCCAGAGAATCAGGCAATGGAAGATTACATAAGGGAGGCTCTGAGTCAGGGGTACATACGTCACTCAAAATCACCAGCCGCCTCAAGCTTCTTCTTTGTGGCCAAGAAGGACGGAGGGCTGCGTCCATGCATCGACTACAGGGTCCTAAATAACGGTACAGTAAAATACCGATATCCCCTTCCTCTGGTACCAGCCGCTTTGGAACAGCTCCGAGAAGCTAAAGTCTTCACTAAATTGGACCTCCGCAGCGCGTATAATCTGATAAGAATACGTGAGGGGGACCAATGGAAGACAGCATTCGTGACCCCTACTGGCCACTATGAATATGAGGTCATGCCTTACGGTCTGGTCAACGCCCCCTCCGTATTCCAAAACTTCATTCATGAAGTCCTCCGGGAGTTTCTTCACCACTTTGTAATAGTGTACATAGATGACATCCTCATTTACTCCCGGAGTGAGGCCGAACATCGCCAACACGTTGCGGAGGTCCTACACACATTGAGAGAACATCACCTCTACCTCAAAGCGGAGAAATGCTCATTCCACCAGAAGTCGATTCATTTCTTGGGATACATCATTGACCAAACCGGTATACGTATGGATGGGAAGAAAATTGAGGCTGTTCTATCCTGGTCAGAACCCACTTCCATTAAGGAGCTCCAGAGGTTTCTTGGGTTTGCTAACTTTTATAGACGGTTTATCAAGGACTACAGCAGGATTACATCACCTCTCACTAATCTCCTCAAGGGTAAACCCAAAGGACTGGAGTGGACCAAAGAAGCAGCCGCAGCCTTCCGCCTTCTTAAGAAGGAGTTCACAAGGGCCCCACTCCTGACTCATCCTGACCCAAATCTTCCTTTCGTGGTGGAAGTGGACGCATCCACCACCGGCGTCGGGGCAGTATTATCCCAACATCATGATACACCGCCCCGACTGCATCCCTGTGCCTATTTCTCTCGGAAGTTGAGCCCGGCGGAGCAGAATTACAGCATAGGAGACAGGGAGCTTCTAGCAATCAAGCTAGCCTTGGAGGAGTGGCGTCACTGGTTGGAGGGAGCCAAACATCCGTTCCAGGTGATCACAGATCACAAAAACCTCCAATATATCAAAGAGGCCAAGAGACTATGTCCACGTCAAGCCAGATGGTCACTTTTCTTCTCACGTTTTGATTTCTCCATTTCCTATCGTCCAGGACCCAAGAATCTAAGAGCAGACGCTCTCTCTCGTTTACACGAGCATCACGATCATGAAGAACTCCCAACGAAGATTCTTCCCGAACACATCTCCATTTGTCCGATCACCTGGAACGCTCCTCCAGTCGTTGCCACTCCGGAAGCCCCTGCTCCGCCGGGATGCCCTCCTCATCGGCAGTTCATACCACCTGAACACCGGGTAGATCTGATCCACTCCTTACATACCTCGCTAGGCACTGGACATCCAGGGATCAACAATACTCTCTCGCTAGTATCCCAACGATTCTGGTGGCCAAACATGGCAAGGGATGTGAGGCAATATGTTCAGGGCTGTAAGGACTGTGCCCAATCCAAGAGCCCACGTCATCTACCCGCTGGAAAGCTCCATCCCTTGCCGATTCCGAACCGTCCCTGGTCACACCTAGGAGTGGACTTTATCACTGACCTCCCCTCGTCAGAAGGTAATACCTGTATTCTAGTCATCGTAGATAGATTCTCAAAGTTTGTCAAACTAATCCCTCTGAAAGGTCTTCCCACAGCCTTTGAAACAGCCGACAATATCTTTAATCAAGTCTTCAGGTCATTTGGTATTCCAGAAGATATTGTGTCGGACAGAGGTCCACAGTTCATCTCACGTCTATGGAAAGCCTTCTTCAAGCTCCTAGGTGTGGCCGTCAGCCTCTCTTCTGGATATCATCCCCAAACCAACGGGCAGACAGAGAGGAAGATTCAGGAGGTGGGACGGTTCCTGAGGACCTTCTGCAGTGGTCACCAGAGCTCCTGGAGCCAGTATTTGGGCTGGGCAGAATATGCCCAAAATTCACTGCGGCAACCCTCCACCGGACTCACGCCATTCCAGTGCGTCCTGGGCTTCCAACCACCGCTCTTTCCCTGGGATGGCGAACCATCTGATGTCCCCGCAGTGGATCACTGGTTCCGGGAGAGCGAGAGAGTCTGGGACGAGGCTCATCAACATCTGCAGAGGGCAGGCCGTCGAAGCAAGGTAACCGCCGATAGAAGAAGGTCTGAAGAACCCAGATACACACCCGGACAAAAGGTGTGGCTATCCACCCGGGACATACGCATGCGACTGCCCTCTCGCAAGTTAAGTCCCCGATTTGTTGGTCCCTTCACCATCGTGGAACAGGTTAACCCCGTCACCTACAAACTACAATTACCCTCTCACTACCGTATTCACCCTACATTCCACGTATCACTCCTGAAACCCTATCACGATCCTGTTCTTCCCTCCACAGAGCCTGACCACGAAGAGGAACCCCCCTCCTCCACTGCTCCTAGAAGAAGGAGCCGTCTACGCAGTGAAGGAGATCTTGCGTTCCCGACGTCGTGGTGGCCAGTTGGAGTACCTGGTGGACTGGGAAGGGTACGGCCCCGAAGAAAGGACATGGGTTCCCAGAGCTGATATTCTCGATCCTAGTCTCATGGTGGAGTTTCATGAGAGCCACCCTGAGTTCCCAGCGCCTAGAGGCAGAGGGAGACCACCACGGCGTCGGAGGTGTCGGCCCTCAGGAGCGGGCCCTGGGGAGGGGGGTACTGTCACGGATTGGTCAGGCTCTCACGATCCCCACTCACGAAGATCACCATCACCTGACTTCTAATGAGCACACAGCTGCATCACATTCACGAGCACCAGATAAAAGCACAGCACTCCAGTCGCTCATTGTCCGGGCTCGTCTCGACGAAAGCGGACAACTGAGCGACCACTCAGCGTAGTCATCCTCAGCTAAAACAAACGATTTACTTACCTGTTCTCTTTGTATTCCTCCTAGTCTTCCTGGTCCTCCCGAATCGTCCTGTCTTCCAGTCCTTCCAAGTCTGTGTCATCCTCTGTCAGCTGTATCTGGTGTGTGCTGTCCATCCTCGTGTATTCCTGTTACCCAGCCACGGAGGAAAAGACCCCAACATCATTCCTGATCCTCCTGGCTATCCTTCATGTGCTCCTTGTTGTCATTTAATAAACACCCTAACGTTTCCTTACCTCTGTCTCCTGTCCGCTTCATAACAGGCCTATATGTTGCATGTTATTTTTGAACCTAAATAAGGACTATATGTATGCTGTGTGTAGTTTTTCTGTAATTGGTAACATATCGGAGACTGTAAGGGTCTGTGTGTGCTCATATATGATGCATTTATTTATTTATGTTATATAATCGCAGACGTTACAGTAAGCTATTTCTCTCTATCTTTGATCTGCAGTTATAATCAAATTATGTTCATAGAAAGGTTAGTAATGAACATTTATACACAGGTATTTATGTGTATAAAGCATTTGTTTTGTGAGAAGTGCTTCTCATATGATATGTGAACGACCTGTGCAGCTTTACTTTGACATTTGCTTAAGAAAGAATGACGTCGACTGCAACTTTCTGTCGTACACTACACCTACCGAAAGGGTACCATTGGGATCCTTAGGAAGTGGAGACACAAGCCTGACAAAGGTGAGCCGTACCGAACCGTACCACTCAGCGGAAATGGGCCATTTGGCTCCCCGGATAACAAAAAAAAGTTTATTTCTCTTGTATTGTATTTATATATGCTTGTAGATTATGTATTGTATTTTATGCAGATGCAATCTCTTGCAGAATCATCCCAATCGATAGAGATATTCAAATAATCTAGTGAAATTGCGTGAAAAAAAGTGAAATTTAAATCTAGTGAATAGTGAAATTCATATCGCAATATACTGAATAACAAAATCTTGCAATGTAACATGTTTCCAATATCGTGCAGCCCTACTCTCTACAATATAAAAATATTCACGTCTATGGTAAGTCCTCATAAAACATAAAAACCCAGTGTGTGTGTGTGTGTCAAATCTACAGTGGTGTGCACGCACATCTAACAATCTTGTTTGTGATGTTTCAGACCAGTGTGTGTGTGTGTGTATCTGCTTTCCGCAGTCATCAACATAATTAGAGAGAAACACTCTTACCTGACGGCTCAAAGGAAATTAACGAGGCCTGATTAATTAGTGCTTAGCCTCTCCTCTGCGTTCCATGACTCTGCATATTGAAAGGGCATGCCGCATACAATGAATAATTCAGGCGAGCTGATTTGGATATGGATCTATAGTGTGTTGCAACTAAGTACATTCAATTAGTGACATCCCTCAAACAGCACAGCAGAGACGCACAGGCTGCCACTGTTATTCAGTTTTCTTCACGTTTTGTGCAAATTGGTCTGTTATTTAACCGGCTTCTTCTGTAAAATGATTCATTTGGATTTTTAGCACTAACCATATTGGTTCGTTAAGAGCTGATGGTGTGATTTGGAAGAATGAAATTCATTGGTTCTCATGCATTAAGCAAGTATAGTTGGGCTTTCATGGTCAATATTGCTTTGAATATTCACTGATCTAAATGTATGTGTGAATAAAGATCTAATTTAAATCTGAGCCTATTATTAAGATTTTAGTTCAGCCAGTTTTATTTGAAACGTTTTGAGCTTTGGATGAACAGTTTTTTAAACGAAAAAACAGAAAGCTCATATTTATGCTAAATTATATTAGATTAGCTTTTGTACATTTCACAGGACTTTCTCTATTCACTGTTTACTATAACAACTGAAAATGAATCTGACAAGATTTTGGGGATGTTGTTGGTTGGTAAATATTTTATGGAAGTCAAAAACTAAAGGTATATTTGCATTTGAAAAAAAAAAAGTAATTTGTAATGCTTTATTTTGATGGTCCATTTGAGTATTAGTAGACTGTCTGCTTAATATCTGTTGATACTGCTCCTTCAACTGATATTTAACTGATCATAAGAAACTTTGCAAGTACATGTCAACTTACATTAACCGTAACCCTAACCCTAACAGTCTACTTATAATCTAATCAGAATTAGTTGCAATGTAACTTAAGTTCACAAACAGACCATCAAAATAAAGTGTGACCAAGCAATTTAGACAAAACCTTGCCTCTATAGTACTAATAAAAGCAAATGTGAAGTAAAAAAAATGTCCATTTTACCTTGCTTAAAAGCCATTAAGCTCTCCTTTCATGACTTCAATTTCATCATTCAGTAACAATTAAATGATATTGTGACACACACTACCAACACAAGATGCCAACACAATCTCATAACAATTCATTACTATGAGTGGATAATTTATATGAATGTACAATCTCCTTAATCTAGATTAAGATTAAGGACAGGCCTCTCAAACTTTTCTCAAAATTTTCTCAGAACTTTTCTCAAAATTTTCTCAGAACTTTTCTCAAAATTTTTTCAGAACTTTTCTCAAAATTTTAGTTATGTGCTTCATCCACATGTTGGAGAACTTAAGCATATGAATCAGTTTGTTTTTCTTATGTCTGCTTTTGAAAACACTATTGTTTGGGTTTAGGTAAGGGTTTAACTCAGTGGTTCGCTAGGTTTTGTTTGTTTGGGTTGGGGAAATTTGTCTTCACCCTGATAGTACACAAACACTGCTGTGTTGTCAATTTGATGTTTGTGTTTACATCTGGAAGGTGTATTTATTAAAGCATCTTTTCATCTGCAAAACATCTATTAGACATACATTTCAGACATTTAATGGAGGTTTTGAATATGTATTTTATATGTAAGATTTTTTCATCAAAATGTCCATAACCCACTTGAACATTATATATTTTGCTGACTTATTTACTAACATTATCCCAAATGTTTTTAAGAATTTTCAAATCCAGAGAAAAAATGGTTTTATCAATAGTGACACAGTCTGTCACCATGCTAATGACGTCACATGGTATCAATTTTTGGTTTGGTTTTATAGAAAACAGGCAAAAAAAATATGAATAGAACCAGTATCTATTGGTAAAAATGTATTAATTAAATTTTTTATAATCACACTTGATAGAAATGGTCTGCAGAAACACTTTGATTGGCATTCTCCCTTTCTTTATGTCATCAGAGTGGGAAAAGCCCCGCCCATTATTGATGATCTCACCCTCATTAGCATAGGAAATTAGTCTTGTTTTTGAATACGCCACTATGCTGACACATAGGCATTTGAAGCTCTGCCATCATTTGAAAAGAACACAATCTCATTTGAATTTAAAGCGACAGTCAGCAAAATGGCACAATTAGGATCAATGTCTAAAAGGAGCAGTTTTTAAAAGTTATTAAACATTATGTGTGCATATTTTGAGCTGAGACTTCACATCCATACTCTAGAGACTTATTTTACATCTTGTAAAACGGGCTGTAATAGGTCCCCTTTTTAATGTATTTAGTATGATAAAACAGCGTTGCAGGGCGCAGTGGCACAGTTTGTAGCACGTTCACCTCACATATGCTGGATAATTTGGCGGTTCATTCCGCTGTGGCGACTCCGGATTATTAAAGGGACTAAGCCGAAAAGAAAATGAATGAATGAATAAAAACAGCATTGCATTTTCTCCATGTGGCCACAACTGAAGATGGACTGTGGCATAATAAAAGCTCCACTGTTTGTGTGCCGTATAACACTCATCTCTCATCAGCAATTGCTTCAGCAGACTTATTTTGCTTTGACATCTTTTAGCCTTACTCTGCTTCCTACTATCCTTATAATATGTTTTATGTTTGTTGTAAATAAGTGTGAGCTACTGGTGAAAATGTCATTTTAAGATCTTTACCATTAAGACTGTTCATTCAGCAGACCTTTGAACACAGCAGATGCTTTCTAGACTAACTGATCTTTAAATTACATGTTGCAGACATACATGTGCTACTGTATCTACCAACTGATGTAAAGTTTACTGTTGGGAAAGCAACTATAGGGTATATGTGGATGTATGCTAAAGGACTTTTAATTTAACGGCAGCCTGGGTTAATCGTTTCCGATGAATTGTATACCATTGCAAAATTGGCACGTTTAAGGTCTGTTTTCAGCGATCTCAGCGATCTCCGCAGGCTGAATGATATACGATATATAGTGGGTCTCAGATTGTACAAGAAGCACGGCATTAAGTTACATTTTCCCCCGCCATGTCTTTATAATATGAGCATTTATTTTACCCCAGTATATTCAATAGAGCTTCTGCGCTAGCCTGCCGATCCTGACGGGCATGCGCGAGTAAACAGCTTTTCGTCTCGTTTTACACTTGAGCAACTAAATAAACGCCAAAGTCTATTTAACTGATTGTATTAAAATTACATTACAACATCGATGCTGTAAAAGGAACCGTATAAAATGGAAAAAGTCACAATAACCGTTCACCGGAAGTTTATCCGTATGGAAAAAAAAAACACTAGCTCGGCATATACCCTATTTATGAGGTATTAATATCTTATAAATGTGTATGATATAAACGCATTCCTGTGAGATTTGGTTGAAATACACTCGCTTGTCTCCACCTACTGGTGTAATTCTTGTATAATACTTGCTAGTGGGAAAACATTGCCACTTTACGACTGCAGTTTCATATATTAGTACAATGTGAAGGTTTTCCAGTGAGATTGGGTTGAAGATACTTTGCCCTTCCATTGTAATACTAGTGGGTCACTAGTACTTTTACGAAATGTTACTTTCAAATGATTTACTATGATGTGAATGTTTTCCCATTAGACTTGGTTGATGACACACACTCGCTGCCACATTTCATGTTGTAATACTAGTGTAATAATTACAGCTGCGAAAAAATGCAGCTATTTTACAAAGTGGTAATTTCATATGAATTCGTACATTGTGAACATTTCCTGGTGAGGTCGGTTTTAAATGAAAGGAAAGTCATATGGATTTGGAACAACACAGACTTGTTTTTTCTTTTGTTGTTGTTGTTGAATTTTCTTTTGTCCCGAGTCATGAAAGAACACCCTCTGAACAACAAAGTGTCTTTTTGGAGAAGCAGTGCTTTGCAGTACACCATGCCAGCATTTACAAATAAGGACCTTAAAGCAGAATGCAAAATTGTGCACACACAGAGAGACAATTTTCCATAGTTTAGTATTCACCCATATGCTTGTCCTGTGGAAAACAATTTTACCCATACATATGTGTGTGTGTGTGTCTGTAACCGCAGCGAACACTGACAGTTATTAATACAAGCAGGTGGCAAACTGACAAGCGTGAGTTTGTGTAGGACGGGAGAGACGGACAGACTCACACACACATCATTTACAATTTCCTGAACGTCTCCAGCTCAATGACATGAGAAGGATAAGTGAATGCGCGCGTTGGACTGGCGTTTTTCTGCAGGATAAAGGTCACGGAGAGCTGCGTATGTGTTGAGCGTGACGGATCCTGCCGATGATCGTCCTCTGACTGCAGCATTTTCCCTCTCTCGCTCTCCTCTATTTCTACACTTTAACTCTCATCCCTCTTTCTTCCCTCAATTCCCTCGCTGTTTCAGTTCATTCATCCCACCTTGAATTCTTTCGTTTCTCTCTATATGTCTCTCATCCTCTCTCTCTTTCTCTCTCTCTCAGCTCCAGGTGATTTACAGGGCTGCTCAGCAGTATCTGAGTATCAGCACTGAGTCTGTGTGAGGAATAATAATCACCATGCAGTGAAAGAGGCACTGCAGAGAGAAAGGGAGAGAGACCAAGAGAAAGAGAACGGGAGAGGGAGAGAGAGAGAAGAGGAGAGAGCAAACAGAGGTAAGAAGTGGCTGCGCCAACACACACATGCACTAACACACACAGATATACAAGCGTGGATTAGTGCACATTAACTGTTGCAGGGGGTCATCGACTGACTGCAGCACAAAGTCAATGAGGAGGAAGACGAGCTCCAGCGCCGCCTAGTGGACAAATCAAGCACTGACAGATTACAAAGCATGCTGCAGTCAATTTGGTCACGAGATTGAAGGGTTATTTCTATTAGTATTTAGTTTGCTGTTCGTGAAGGTTTTTAAAAATCGTTTTTATTAATAATCTAGTTAAACATATAATGATAATACATAGAAAAGAGAATGGAGCCGAGAAATTACACAAGAGGGTTTCAATGTCATGTTCACCAGGGTTTGGTCATTATGACAATATATTTAAAAATTGACTTATCACATTATATTAGCGTATTGTGTGTAAAAGCACTTATTTTTAAGGGAAATTAAAAACAAAAACTACAGTTGAAGTCATAATTATTAGCCCCCCAGTAAAATGTCTTGTGCCTGAATACTTAAATCTCTCTCAGGCCTTACAAATATTCAAATGACACAATTTCACTCCATTATGTTTAAACTTTGCAATAATTCCACGAAACGCTCAAAAATAATCCCAACTCAACATTGCATGTCTATGCGATGTGACTATTGTGGATGCACACATTGCGATATCGATGTTAAAACGATATATTGTGCAGCCCTAATATATAATACTGTATATATAGTTTAAATGATTTCGATTTTTTGATATTTAATGCTTTCATGCACATTCCATGATCCTCATGCTGAGATTTCATGATTAGTCTAATGAAGCCAGACCATTTTTCTACTGTCTATGAGCCAGACGACTGCCTTCAGTAGAAGCGCCACATTTGAGTCAAAGTCAAACAAGAGTAAAGCACTTAATTCCTGGAGGAACCAAAGAGCAGCGTCTGAAGTAAAGCTGTTTAACCAAGCACACCGCGTTCAGGCCGGATTAAGCTCTTGAGTAGAGGGCAAACTAATCCATACGTGATTGGGCTCTGACTGAATAAAAGATAATGATTAGGTGCATGTATGTCTGACAGACAGACGCCTCTTGGCCCGCTGAAAACAATGCTCACTTAAACTAAGGCACTTTAGGCATTTCTTCCAATAAATGTAAAGACAACTACAAAAATATACTTTTAAATGGACAATTTTTATTTATTCATCATCGTTTCAAACTTGACTCTGAGTTTCTTGATCATAAAAGAAGATATTTTGAAGCAAGCAGAAAACCAGTAACCACTGACCTTCATAGAAGGAAAAAACACATACTATGGAAGTCAATGGTTCCAGGTTTTCAGTTTCCTTCAAAGTATCTTCTTTTGCATTCAGCAGTAGAAAATAAGTAAAATAGGTTTAAAATAAGTACAAATAAAAGCATAATTTATATCATAAACTGACCTGCTTTTAACAACACATTTTTTATTTTATTTTATCTATAAACTTTGATGAAATCAATCGACTGGGAAAGTATGGTGATAAAAAGCAGTTGTTGTTTTTCTCTTATACCCTTTTCACCTGCAGTGTCTTGCCTTAATGAGAGCAGAAGTTTGTGTGAGAGGCTGATATTTATGGATTTTCCCTCATCACTGTCTCACATGCGCACATAAAAGTCTCCATTGTGCTTTATGTAGTAAACAGGATGCTTCATATGTGTGTGTGTGCAGGGATTTAACGTGTGTCTGTGTGTCTATATCTATGGTGAGACAGTGGAATTTAATGAATACCCACTTGTGACTAAAATCTACACCCACACAGACACACAGACACACACACACATAGAGTGAGAGAGAGAGAGACACACACACACACCGTCCCATATTTCGTACTGACCAGCATCTAAACAAAGCAGTTCTGTTACAGACACACACAAGAAACAATGAAGTGAATAAGGATGTCTGTCTGCAGTGTGTGTATAATGAGCTGTGTACGTGTGTTTGGTGTCGGGTGAGTTAATTTCATACGGAGATGAGCTCATGCTATAGAAGTCAGATTTTAATCAGTTGTGCTGCATGCACGAACGCAAAGGCACGGAATCCGGTCTCTGCTTGTGGTCAGAATTGTTTTTTATATTCGCAGGAATATATATATATATATATATATATATATATATATATATATAGTTAAAATCAGAATTATTAAACCCCCTTGGATTTTTTTCTTTTTTTAAGCTATATATTTTTTCAATAGTCTACAGAACAAAACATCGTTATACAATAACTTGCCTAATTACCCTAATCTGCCTAGTTAACCTAATTTACCTAGTTAAGCCTTTAAATGTCACTTTAAGCTGTATAGAAGTGTCTTGAATAATATCTAGTCAAATATTATTTACTGTTATCATGGCAAAGATAAAATAAATCAGTTATTAGAAATGAGTTATTAAAACTATTATGCTTAGAAATGAGTTTAAAAAATCTTCATTCTATTAAACAGAAATTAGGGGAAAAAAATAAACTGGGGGGCTAATAATTCAGTGGGGTTGATATTTATATATATATATATATATATATATATATATATATATATATAATTTTATTTTTTAATAAAATACGGTATTGCTTGATTTGAATGTTGGTCATTGATTTTGGTATGAATTAATTTGTTTTGTTAATGGAATTTACTGTAATTAAATATGTCCAGGAAAACAAAACAAAATAATTTAAATAAAAATATATAATATAATAAAGACGAAACAAGTAATTGTAGCAAAGACAAAGCAAAAGTACAATAAAATTTTACATTTAATAAATATAATTTATCAAGTTTCAATTTTTGTCACAGTTTGTTGAAATAAATAAATATATTTAGCTGTTTTCTAGTTTTATTAATTTAAATTAATAAATAAATTTGTTTAAAAGACGTGTAAAAAAATCCATTCTTTTTTTTTATTTTAAAAAATAGTGACAACTGTAAATTTTAAGAGAATATATATTTTTAATTTAAAACAGCCATAGCCAAAGTTATAATATTGTCCTTTAAATTGCATAAATAAATGAAATTAGATAACAACCTAATTATTTTATTTTATTTTATTTTATTTTATTTTATTTTATTTTATTTTATTTTATTTTATTTTATTTTATTTTATTTTATGACCAACATTTCAACAAATTAACACAAAATTCCATGAATGAAACTAGAAAGCAATAATTTATTTTGTAATATTCATTTACTGTTAAACATAATATTTGATTTGCATTAAACAGAACATTGTTTTATTTTCACAATAAAGCTATATTATTATATAATATAGCTATAATCTTTTTTCCATTTGTTTATTCCATTATTTTAATTTCTATAAAAATTATATATATATATATATATATATATATATATATATATATATATATATATATATATATATATATATATATATATATATATATATATATATATATATATATATATATATATATATATATATATACTTTTGGACTAACAGCTAATTTTATCATATATACATATATTTTTTTGTAAAAACTGAAAGTCTTAATATTAATTAATTTTACAATAATTTTTAAGCTTAAAACATTCATTTATTAATTTTCCTTCGGCTTAGTCCCTTTATTCATCAGAGGTCGCCACAGCGGAGTAAACTGCCAACTTATCCAGCATATGTTTTGCACAGTGGATGCCCTCCAGCTGCAACCCAGTACTGGAAAACACCCATACACACACATACACCACGCCAATTTAGTTTATTCAATTCACTTATACCGCATGTCTTTGGATTGTGGGGGAAACCGGATCACCTATAAACCCACATGAACACGAGGAGAACATGCAAACTCCACACAGAAACGCCAACTGACCCAGCCGGGACTCGAACCAGTGACCTTTTTGCTGTGAGACAACAGCACTAACCACTGAGCCACCGTGTCGCCAAGCTTGAAACACTAAATGATTAATGCTCATTCCTTTTTTGTGACTTTTTGATAGGAACACATCCACCATTACACCCCTAATAAATAGAGTTGGTGACAGATTGATGCTCATCCTAAAACTGATCTCCAAACGGATGTTCAGGAGGAGCATCTTCATCTCATTCTGCTAATCACACCACTAAGGACAAACACACATCTGCTCCACTCGTTCCTCCGATGATTCCTCCAGCTTCGGCTCTATAATCACATCCCAAACCCCCTCATTGTGGACAGTAAACCTTCATCATATTGAGGGATTGGAGGAGCTTCTGAACTCCTGAAATTGATGTTTACAGCGGGCCGGTCTTTAAAGAGCACTGCCTGTATTGTCAGGTGTCTTTATGGTGCTTTATGATGCTCGTTATTCCTCTGGATTGGTATTTATTAAAGTGCCGAGTGATTTAATGTTTGTGTTTAATGGTCTGAATATTTTATGGAGTAAAACGACAGGGAAAAATAGAATAGCAGCTGAGCTGAGGGAAGACGTGGATTGTGAAGATATGGTTTCGATATTATTGTAAGCTACTCTACTACACTGTCGAAAATAAAATAAAAAATAGAGGAAAATGCAGGAAATTACAGATTTTTTTTGTAGAAATTTCTGAGCAAAGTTTGTTTCTACACTTTTTTTTATTTCTTTTATTTTCTTTTTTGATTCACATCAGTGAGGATCCTCATTTAAACAAATGTATTTACCATGGATAAATCTGAAAAACAAAATAACTTATTTATGAAACATTATGACCAACAGTAATCTCATTTTAAAAAATCTACATTTTGTTTTTAAAAATAACATTTTCTTTCATTCATTATTTTCCTTCAGCTTAGTCCCTTATTTATCAGGGGTCACCACAGCGGAATGAACCTCGGACTACCTATGAACCTATGTCGCAGATGTCTTTCCAGCCACAACCCAGTACTGGGTAACAACCATTTACTCTCACATTCACACACAGACTCATCCAATTCACCTATAGTGCATGTTTTTGGGGGGAAACCAATGCAATGGCAACTGGCCCTGCCGGGACTCGAACCAGCAACCCTCTTGCTGTGAGGCAACAGTGCTAATCACTGAGCCACCATGCCACCTACACTAACATTTTATCTTATTTTCATGATTTTATCCTTTTTTTTCCGGCTTAGTCCATTTATTCATCAGGGGTCGCCACAGCAGAAGGAACCGCCAACTTATCTAGCATATGTTTTACGCAGCGGATGCCCTTCCAGCTGCAACCCATCACTGGGAAACACCCATACACTCTCATTCACAAACACACTATAGCCAATTTAGTTTATTTAATTCACCTGTATCGCATGCATTTGGACTTGTGGGGGAAACCAGAGCACCCGGAGGAAACCCACGCCAACATGGGGAGAACTTGCAAACTGCACACAGAAATGCCAACTGACCCACCAAGGCTTCAACCTGCGACTTTCTTGCTGTGAGGCGACAGTGCTACCCACTATGCCACCACACCGCTTAATTTAATTTAATATAATTTAATTTAATTTAATTTAATTTTATTTTATTTTATTTTATTTTATTTTATTTTATTTTATTTTATTTTATTTATCTGTAATTTTTGCTTTCCCTGTAAAAAAAGTACTGGCTGCTTAATTATATTTTATAATTTTATTTATTTTATTATTTGATTTTCACAATTTACATCTAAAAGTAAGCTATTTTGAACTTTGACCGTGGCGCGTCTACAAGTTAGTCGACAATGCATTCCACTGAAACTAGTGTGTTTCATAGCGCATCATTTTCTGTGTATGGTATGAAAAGCACTTCACTTCACAGAGCCTACAGCTGGAGGGATAGTGAAACCTACGCGATGAACAGAGCAGCATACCCTTTTTTTAGCTCATTTTTTAGCCCTTTTTCTCGTTTGGGCGGAAACCGAAAATGCTGTTTTCAACCGATAATTTTCAACGACCTAAAATTTAGCACATCTGCCTATTTTAGTTACCTGACCTTTTTATCTTTCACATTTGGTTGGGTGGTAAATAACTATTTTTTGCTAACACTTTACAATACGAGACACAGAGTTAATGTTAGTTAACTTACTAATAAATTGTACTCCATTTATTAATCTAAGTTCATCATATATTAAATAACTAACTGGAACTAACAATGAACACCTGTATTTTCATTAATTAATGTTAACAAAGATTAATAAATATTGTAATAGCTTTATTTTGCTGGTCCCTTT
This sequence comes from Danio aesculapii, assembly GCF_903798145.1. Classification (NCBI taxonomy): domain Eukaryota; kingdom Metazoa; phylum Chordata; class Actinopteri; order Cypriniformes; family Danionidae; genus Danio; species Danio aesculapii. Next base: position 45,955,363 of record NC_079435.1, read on the forward strand.
AAGTTACATTGCATCTACATGCCAACTAATTCTCATTAGATTATAAGTAGACTGTTCGGTTTGGGTTAGGGTTAGTGTGAGTTGACATGTATTTGCAAAGTTTCTTATAGTCAGTTAAATGTCTGTTAAAGAAAGTATCAACAAATATTAAGCAGACTCTAATACTAATCTCAATACTTGTCTACTAATACTCAAATGATAAGTAATTAGCATGTAGTTGCAATGCATCTTTTAGTCAACAAAATGTGCAATATGGACCATCAAAATAAAGTCTTACCATAATAGGTAATTATTAATTATGTGCCTTGTATTGTAAAATGCTACCAATTTTTGGGGGGTTTTCACCTTTATTTGAGAGGACAGTAGAGAGTATTGACAGGAAAGCATGGGGAGTAGAGAGAGGGGAAGGATCAGCACAGGGCCGCGAGGTGGAATCGAACCCGGGTCGCCGCGGGCACCAGAGTGCATGCGTCGATACACTAACCACTACACCACTGGCACCGACAATGCAATTTTAATAAACTCAGAATACATATAAGTTCCCAATGTAAGTTCGGGAGGAGCCAGATTTGTCAGGTGGGTCATTCCATAATCACGTGTGTATACATGTAGCGGCTTTTGCACTGTTTCAGTCGACTTTTGTTCAGCATTCCTCCACCTCCTCCTCTGTTTTTACAAAATGTCAAAAAAGGGGATGAGGGGTGGGGGGTTGAGGTGCTCATACCTAAAACTCGAGTCAAGCCTCGAGCCTCCTCCAAGGACAAGAGGTCTGAGCTCTTTTTGGGGGTTGACAGCTCAGGCCTCCACTTCAGGAGAGCAACACCAAAATCGTTTACCATGTATGACGCAACTGATTGAGCAGGTGAATTTGTGAATATCACTTTACCCAGACTTTAATATTTAAGTAAAATCAACTCATTTCACTGTTCGGTTTAACAGTGAACCAGAGACACTGTCATTTCTGAAACACGTACTGTATAGTAACTCAGCAGTGTCACTAGTTTAACTTGTCTTCTCCTGGATGCTGGATGTTAATAATGTCTTTGTGACAGAAAGGGTCTGTTCTCAATGTGGACGTCACGAACTGAACCCTGACGATGAAGATACGCCATTGAGAACTGAAAGAGTTTAGTGTGTTCCTGTTAATAACGTCCCGTACACGCAAACGCACACACACTGAGCTTATTGTCACAGACATTTGCCTCATATTTATGTGTGTGTCAGGCTTGTTTTTGCTGTCTGGCCACTGACTGTAGGTGTGTGTGTGTGTGCACTTATTGTTTTGTGTTCAGAGACTGTGCAAATGGCATGATTTTCAGTGTTTCATCTGTCTGTGTGTCACCCCGATGACAGAAACAGAATCAAGATTGCGTGTGCTGATGTAGCATGAGCTCATCTTCAGGTGAATATAACTCATCCAGCATGACACACACTTACACAGCTCATTATACACACATTGCAGGATGTCCTGTACAGTTTTTTATTTTTATTTTTGTCCTTTGTCTGTAACAAAATATACTGGGTTTTGGATACTGGCCAGAGTAAAATTGGGTATTTTATTTTATTTTATTTTTGTTCATTCATTCATTCATTCATTCATTCATTCATTCATTCATTCATTCATTCATTCATTCATTCATTCATTCATTTATTTATTTATTTATTTATTTATTTATTTATTCATTTATTCATTCATTCATTCATTCATTCATTCATTCATTTATTCATTTATTCATTCATTTAATAAATGTTGCATATTTGGTCTCCATCATTTGTAGTGGCACTAGAATTTAGAATTCTAAAATGGCCAGGATTCTGACCAGAACCAGAAAATCTAAGCACATCACACCTGTCACTGAATACAAACCTATCAGTTCACTCAGATCTTTAGGAACCAATAAATTAGAAATTCCAAGGGTTCGGTCCAAGCAGGGTGAATTTGCCTACAGCTACAGGAATCAGCTTCCAGAAATGATGCTCCAACATTAGGCACATTCAAATCAAGACATAAAACACATCTGTTTAGCTGCGCATTTACTGAATCAGAACTGTGCTACGTCCAACAGATCGCATACAAATGTCTTTATTTCATTTTTCGTTCTTTTATAACCTGTTTTAAACACATTTTAATCTGTTTTTATCTGTTTTTAATCATTTTATTCTTTGTTGTTTTATTTACTTATACTTGTCTCTTTTATTCCAGTTTATGTAAAGCACTTTGAAATACTATTACCAATTTGCCTTGCCTTCTCTTATCTTGCCTTAAAATGTTAACAAAAAATTCAAAACTAGTACTATCAAATACATGGAATAAACAGCTAAGGTCAAAAGTAAAATAATCCATAAACGTAACTGGAAAATGTAACTGGATTACATTATTTCAAAAGTGTAATCTCCTTTATGTTACTAACTACAATTTTCATTTTGGTATTGGCAGTCAGTAATATACCACAATTACAAGTAATAAACCCAGAACTAGTTACATAGCATTACTTTGGTTCAGAAATGAATACTAAATAAGAGCAATTCTCTTCAAATGTCCACTGTATTAGCCTATATATTGATTATGTATTACGTAACCTATCAGAGATGTCATAATTTGTTCATCAAAACAGTTCATTTAAATAAAAAGAAGCTATTTAATGTTTAGTCTTCTCCCCTGCTGCGCTAAAAACCTTATAAGCATTTATTTTGTTTAATAATAAAAGAAATAGTTATTAAACATATTTACGAATATTGCTGCTGTAAGTGGTGTTAGTGAGACCAGTAGGGGGCGCCTAACCTGTGGTCTGTCCTAATGCCCCAGTATAGTGACGGGGACTCTATATTGCTCATTGAGTGCCATCGTTCACATAAGCCGTTAAACCGAGGTCCTGACTCTCTGTGGTCAATACAAATCCCAAATTTGCCCATTAGACTCTGTCCACTATAGCCTCCTAACCATACCCATTTCTTAATTGGCTTCATCACTCTGTCTCCTCTCCACAAATCAGCTGGTGTGTGGTGTGCGGTCTACCACAATATGGCTGCTGTCGCATCATCCAGGTGGATGCTGCACACTGGTGGTGGATGAGGATATTCCCCCCATTGTGTAAAGCACTTTAATTGTCCAGAAAAGCGGTACATAAATGTAAGGAATTATTATAATGATGGTTTGTTCAGTAGACAATCGAAAAAAATATATAGCTTAAGGGGGGGTAATAATTCCAACCTTAAAATGTTTTTTTTTTAAATTAGAACTGCTTTTATTCTAGCCTAAATAAAACAAATAAGACTTTCTCAAGAAGAAAAAAATATAGGAAATACTGTGAAAAATTCCTTGCTCTGTTAAACATATAAATGTTTAATTTAAATATTTGAAAATGAAAAATAAATAATAATTCACAGGAGAGCAAATAGTTTTGACTTCAATTGTATATGAATTTTTTTGCCTGGTGACCAAACATGAATAGAACCAAATGCTAGACTCAAACCCACATCTCTCAGATGAAAACCGCTGCGCAATGTGTCTAACCACTGGCCCGCAGCCCAAACACATGTCCAATATTATGTGCAATATCACACTTCACGCCTTATCAGATCCGAATATAACTGATGGCTTACAGGGCTCCTGAGGGAGATTGTTGTCCATGTTTTCTTATGAAATACTAAAACTGTCAAAAGCACTGCATTTTCAGGAATGCTGATATAACCTGAGATCAGGTCAGCAATAGTAGCTAAATCCAATGCTGCAAAAAGCTAAAAAGCTTAGTTCTCCCCTCAAAAAATTGAAGTTTGGTCCTCATATACTCTCTTCCGCGCTATTTTAAACCTGTATCACTAAGATAGGAAGGTGTAAAGTGAAAAGAGCAGAGGAAGATACAGTTTATACTCCTGCCTCTGGAAATACACAGCAGGAGGAGAAGAAAAAAATCAATCCATTTAGCAACTATAAACAATCACAGCCCACATCTCAGCAATAAACAGGTTTTATGTGTGTGTGTGTGTGTGCAGTCCTGATAGTACACTGTACACTGCTTTATTTATTTGGGGGACAAAACGGCTTGTTCGAATTAAGGTTTTTGTTTTAAAAATGTAAAAAAGTTAAAGTTTATACAATATAAAAAATAAAAACCTATATAAATACAATGTAAAAAATCATGTAAATGTGTGAAAGAGATAAAGAGACAAATGTGCTAGGACCTAAAAATAAGGACTATACATTAAAGAAGAATAGAAGTGATTATGGAAATAAATAATACAGATAATAACTGAATGTCACATTTTCAGCAGCTTAATTGCTATTAAATGTAGTTGCAATACTGTTTGGATTAATATTAAAGGTAACCCTCTGAACTGCACTGTTTTTCACTTGCTTAAGTAGCTTTTAAGTATATCATTATATAGTATAATGTCACTATAAACAAAATCAGCAGAGATATAAATACCGTCCCTTGCAATTAAATGAAAATGCATTATTGTTTATATGTATATTAAACGCAGTTGCTTCATCTTTAGCGCTTTCACCCACTTAAGAAGAATGTATCATTTCACAATTATACTATAAAAAAGTAAGCAGAGATGTGAATAATATCCTGTGCTCTATTAAATGAAAATGCATTACTGTAGACGCATATTAAACACAGTTGCCTGATCTGAGGGTGTTTTCACCCATTTAAATATAATCTAAGTACATCTTTAAATGTTATTACATAATCACAATTAGGAAATGTAAAAAAACGCTAAATATAAGAGCCGAAAATGAAAACTACTACATTTTGTGTGAAATTTAAAGACCTTTTCTTGTCCTCTGAAACGCAACACTTCTTCTCTACACTCAAAAATAATTATGTCTGTCAAATTACGTATTAAAAGTGAGCTAAAGCAACACAATTATTGAGGTTTTTTAAAGGGGGAACTCAGTGTTTTATGGTAAATCCACTTAAATTTGTTAAAAACTAAGTTAACTGAATTCTTTCGATTGTGTGCAATCCAGCATACTTTTACAGTGAAATTATGGATTATTTACCAAAAAAAGAGAAAATCTTCATTAAAATATTTTTGGCTGACAAGCATATATGGTGAACATTAATGGCCATTAATTCCATTAAAACTTGTTTGCCATGAGGCCCTATTATCCGCCCGGTGCAATAAGGCCCAAGATGTGTTTTGCGAGATTTGTTGCTATTTTCAGACCAGCGCAACACAAATTTTCACGTTTTGTGCCAGGTCGTTTAAATTGCAAATCCATTTGCGCCGCTTTGTGGACTCATGGGTGTGCTGCTCTATTAAGGAGATGTGTTAAGGTGCATTGTTGATGCGTTGCTATGTTGAGAAACTAAAATAGACTGCGCCATTTTGACCATCTAAAAGCTGGTCTGAAGTCCAGCACAGAGCATGTTAGTTATGTGCCTATGTGGGTCCAAACGCTTACACATTGCTTAATACTAATAGGATGTACAGTAATACACAAATATCTTTACATATGAAAAAAAGGATTAAATTGTTACAAAAATTATTATTTTTTTACAAAAATGTGGTTTTGGAGATGTAAACATCACCATATGAGGCATAAGAGACATGCGTTTGGATATTTTATGACCACACTGTTATTATCGTTCATTTATTCACTTGCTGGAAATTAGAACTAAATTTAGAAATAGTTTTGAATTAAATCTTTGCAGTTAAACAAAATTAAATAACTAGGATAATCAATGTCTTTAGTGGAGTGAGTTTCCACTGTTTCCTTATCCACGAAAGTAAAGGAGTAAAGTAAAGAGTAAAAGTGAAGAGAAAGTAAAGAGAATGGAGGAGGCTCTTTCTTTATCCTCGCGCTACAGATGCTCTGTTTAACTGTTTTCTCGCTACTGAAGCATTCAATTTTTCCTCTTACAAAGTCCACCATGTAAATAGCAAATGCGCCATGGCGTGACACAACTGACTCTTAAAGGGAATGGGAGATGAGACTCTGATTGGTTTCAATGCTTGTTAGGCTCAAAACACACCCTTAACTCATTAAGAGAATAAGCACAACCCTATTAGATCATACTCTGCTGAGCAGAGAGTATTCCATCCTTAAAATGGAAAAACTGAATTCGGACATGCCCTTAATGCTTTTGATTGTTTTGATTGTTAAACTAGAGCCCATAAACTAATGTAACTAATTCAACTAATTAATAAAATAATGGAAGACCAAAAATATCAAGTTTAAGTAAAATTCTTGCTTGGGTTTCGGTAGTAAGACATATATCATTGAATCTTCACAAATATACAGTACTTATAAAATATTAAGAAAAATTATTTTCAAATCCAGTCAAAATTCATGATGGCTAATTTCAGGAAACACAAATCTGGTCAATATGAAAATCTTTTTAAAGCTGACGTTTGGGCAAACTAAATAAAATAAATAAATAAAAACTCACTAAGTGAAAAAAAAAATACAAATAGAAATTCTGTGAAACTTAAAAATAATGTTTAGTTGAAGCGGCTTGATAAGTTTAAATACTAATAAACACTTTAAACTGACAATATTACAACGTGCACTACTGCTTTATTTCATTTATTCATTCATTTTCCTTTGACTTAGTCCCCTTATTTATCAGGGGTTGTCAAAGATCCACCAACCATTTCAGCATATGTTTTACACGGTTGCCCTTCCAGCCCCAACCCAGTACTAGGAAACATCCATACACTCACACATTCACATACTACGGGCAATTTTGTTTACCCAATTCACTTATAGTGCATGTCTTTGGATTGTGGGGGAAACCAGAGCACTTGAAGGAAACCCACACGAACATGGGGAGAACATATAAACTCCACACAGAAATGCCAACCAGCCTCTGTACTCGAACCAGTGACCTTCTTGCTGTGAGGCGACAGTGCAAACCATTGAGCATCGTGCCACCCTATTTCATTCACATTATATAATATTCAGCTTTCATAGCTTACTTATCATAATTTTTTTTACAAATTAATAATTCTTTTTCACAAATAAAGAGCCAAACACTGAAGATTGTAACTTGATACAGTAAATGCCAGTTACATTTCACAACCCAAATTACAACAAAACTGGCGCAAATGTCAAAATATACTTTGACATTCCCCTGTTATTGGACGGTATCAGTACATCAGGCATTTGCACTCAGTGTGAAATCTTGTAAATCTGTCTCTGCTCATAATCTGTGTTTCACTCGTCAGCAAAGCGCACAAACACATCCAGCAACTCTGACATCTCAGCGGGGCTTTTCTGACCGTGTTGTGCGGCTGAAGCGCACGTGTGTGTGTGTGCATACATATCAGAAATTTCCCTCTTCCAAGCTGTTTTTTCCAGCGCAAGCATCTTTTAAAACCCCCTCCACTTCAAAACTACCGTGTGAAAGTTGAAACTTCAAAACAAAAAGCTTCTCCGTCTCACGTTCTGCCTTCGCTTAGCAAAATGCTCCCTCTAAATTACAAAGAAAACCAAGCACTTACGGCCCACGTAGTTGACAGTCTAACTTATGTTCAGCGAGTCTGCAACAGACACGCACACACACACACACACACACACACACACGCACGCACACACACACACACACACACACACACACACTTTCATTGCTGCATTTCCAAAACGTCCTTCTCAGGTCTGTCTTCTTAGATGTATTGCCCCTTTTATCCAACCAATTAGGCGTCAGCATTTCATCTCCCAGGAAACGTGTTTGTGGCTTTAATTGGCCATTTGATTTGCATCGCTTTGATTTCATTCTAACCCAGTGAAGAGTTTTATTTTCGCCCAGGCGGCTGTTGTTTCCCCCGGGGCCGGTGCCACGTGTGTGTGTGTGTGTGTGTGTGTGTGTGCATGTGCATGTTTTGTGTGCACATGGGTGTTTATGAGTGATGCTGCATCAAAAATCAGACCAAAGTATATGTGTGTATGTGTGTGTGTGTGTGTGTGTTGTGTGCACATGAGTGTTTATGAGTGATCCTGCATTAAAAATCAGACCAAAGTATATGTGTGTGTGTGCGTGTGTGTGTGTGTGTGTGTGTGTGTCTGTGTGCACAAGGGTGTTTATGAGTGATGATGCATTAGAAATCAGACTGAAGTATATAAGTGTGTGTTTGTGTTTTTTTTTTGGTGTGTGCGTGTGTGTGTGTGTGTGTGCATGTGTTGTGTACATATGGGTGTTTATGATTGATGTTGTATCAAAAATCTGACCGAATATATGTGTATATGTGTTTGTGTGTGTTCATGTGTGTGTGCGCACGTGTGCTGTGTGCACAGGACTGTTAATGAGTGATGCTGCATCAAAAATCAGACCTAAGTGTGTGTGTGTGTGTGTGCACATGGGTGTTTATGAGTGAAGTTGCATCAAAAATCAGACCTAAGTATGTGTGTGTGTGTGTGTGTGTGTGTGTGTGTGTGTGTGTGTGTGTGTGTGTGTGTGTGTGCGTGTGTGTATGTGTGTGTGTGTGCACATGGGTGTTTATGAGTGATGTTGCATCAAAAATCAGACTTAGGTGTGTATGTGTGTGTGTGCGTGTGTGTGTGTGTGTGTGTGTGTGTGTGTGTGTGTGCGCGCATGGGTGTTTATGAGTGATGTTGCATCAAAAATCAGACCGAAGTATACATATATATATATATATATGTGTGTGTGTGTGTGTGTGTGTGTGTGTGTTTGTGGTGTGTGTGTGTGTGTGTGTGTATGTGCGTGTGTGTGTGTGTGTGTGTATGTGCGTGTGTGTGTGTGTGTGTGTGTGTGTGTGTGTGTGTGTGTGTGTGTGTGTGTGATTCAGATGGAGGAGGGTGTTGGATTTAGATTGAGGGTTGAAAAGTGTGCTCCTCGGTTGCTTCACTTTCAAACATTTTTAGCATTCTTTGAAGCGTGGTGGGTGTTGTTGTGAACACTGTTACACTTGGGCAGTGTGAGGAAAGCATCATGCTTTATCTCTGCGGGCTTCCTGTCGACGTGTACAGGCAGGTGTAAGGGATCACGCACACACATATGCACGCGCACACACACACACACACATACACAGAGGAAAAGGCCCACAGGCCCCAGCTTGCCCACACACTCATTTTCCAGCAGTGGGATGAGACGGTGGGGGGCGGAGGACTGTATAGTGGTGTATCCAAGGAGAACGACAAGTAGTTTTTCTTCTACATGAAAGGTGCTTTTGCAGCCGAAGCAGAGAAGAGCAAAAAGATTAAATCTATAGTGGTCCTATAGTATATCTTAAAAGGGTTAGCTCAGTCTGATATGAAACATTTGACAAAATGCACTCACTAATGTCATTTCAACCCTAAAACTTTATTCATTTTTGAAGAAAAAAAGAAGATATTTTTAAATCAAGTCTGAGAAAAATGCTGATGCTTCAGAATGTTCAAGAAAGATCAGAAGAGGTGAATCTAAATGCACTGAGCAGTTTAATATAAGTCTTTTGTTATCATTTTAAATGATGAATAGATTTATATCAGGCTTTTATTAACATGGTAACTACACTGTGAAAAAAAATTAAGTCAGTGCAACAAAAAAAAAAAAACACAATCCTTATTTCCTTTGGCTTTTTCTTGTTCACTCAATTTTAAAAGCATCAGCTGCACTTACCTAAAATTATTTGTCAGTAATACAAAATACATTTAATTGGGTTAACATAAGATTATTAGTTTTCTGGAGAAGTGAACTACTCTGTAACAAAACTTAAGTTGTGCCAACTAAGCATTTTTGTCTGCAGAACTGGAATGCCTGAAGTGAACGAAAAAGCATAACCCTTATTTCCTTTCGCTTTTTCACATGTACTCAACATTTTTTTTTACCTTTTCACAATTGATTCAGCGGAGAGTATAGACAGCAAAGCATGGAGAGGAGAGAGAGGAAGGATCAGCCTAGGACCTTGAGGCGGGAATCAAACTCAGGTCGCCGTGAACACCATAGTGCCATGTGTCGATGCACTAATCACTACACCATTGGCGCTGACGTGTTCTCAATTTTTGAAAACATCAGTTGTACTGACCTAAAGTGTCTAAAGTTGGTGAACAAAAAACTCTTGTGGAAATTGGTACTAAGATATAATACATTATCAGAACAAACAAACAAAGTTCAATAGGAAAAAAAAACTAAAACAGAGGCAAATGTTAACAAAACATGTATAAGACACAGAATTAGAAACAGGACAGGAGGCAAAAGAACAAAAACGGTAAACAAAACAAGAAACAAAACATGGCAGGATAAACAGGGGAAAATGCTTTGTAATGCTTCATATGTGAAGCATGCCTTCCTGTCTTTTCAATTGAACTACAGTGTGTACCTTAGGAACAGTAAAACGGAAAAAAAAAAAAGTTTATTTTTCCAAACCACGGGAAACTTTGAAACCGGTTATTGTGCCATGCCTAGCGGTAACACTGATCAGTGAACATAAACAGAAGCTCAACCATACCAGCGCTGGTTAAAAAATGTGATAAAATACACTAAACTAGTACAGAACAAAAGAAAAAAGGTGATTTCTACTTTAAATGATTTAGTTCTGGCAATAATAAAATGAATTTTAAAAAATCTTAATTTAACTTAGTCAAAATTAAAGCCTGAACTTTAAAGCATATTTTACGTGAATCAGTTTGTTTATAGTGCTTCTTTGCAGAAATATCATAGTGATATACTTAAGTAAAACATACTACTGCTTCATACAGTGTGGGATTTTGCATTGTTTTCTGTTTTCTATATGCTCTCACAATATTTTATGATTGCTTTTTTTGTTGGGTGTGGTAGGTCGATCTACTCAAAATGATGCATTCATTGTACATTTTAAATGGAACATTATACGTTGTAATATATTGTGCACAGATAACAAGAAGCCAATGCTGTACTTTAGTTTAATAGTTTTAAGCCATAGACTATAAAGCATGGATTAATTCAGTACTGTATAGTTTGAATAAAACAAGTAGAGAGTAAAATACTTGACACTGAGTATTCAGTATTGTAAGTAAACTTCAAATGACAAAGTAAAACTCAGCTTTTAAAACTCAGTTGCAGCTCGTCCAGAATGCTGCTGCAGCCAGGATTCTGACCAGAACCAGAAAATGACCAGAACCAGAGCACATCACAGCTGTCCTCAGGTCTTTACACTGGCTCCCAATTACATTCAGAATAGATTTTAAAGTATCATTACCTGTCTATAAATCACTAAATAGCCTAGGACCTCAATACATTACAGATATGCTCACTGAATACAAACCTAATAGATCACTCAGATCTTTAGGATCAAATAAACTAGAAATTCCAAGAGTTCAATCATAGCAGGGTGAATCTGCTTTCAGCTACTACGCCCCCCGCTGCTGGAATCAGCTTCCATAAATGATCAGATGTGCTCCAACATTAGGCACATTCAAATCAAGACTGAAAACACATCTGTTTAGCTGTGCCTTTACTGAATGAGCACTGTGCTACATCCGACAGATCTCACTATTGTGTCTTTCTTTTCTTTTTTAAAATACTTTTATAACCTGCTTTAACACATTTTAATCTGTTTTTAATAATTTTATCGTTTTTTTTTTTATGTTCTCATACTTGTCTTTTTTATTCTTGTTTCTGTAAAGCACTTTGAATTGCCACTGTGTATGAAATGTGCTATATATAAATAAACTTGCCTTGCCTTGCCATGCCTTTTAAGCTGCTTACACTGTAAAAATATATATATTTCTGTCTTCAAACTGACTAAAATATTAAGTTAAACTTTGTATAGCAAAAATAAAATTTAGTTGAAGCCTGATTAATGTATTAACTTATTAAACCTGATTGACATAAAAACATTTATTGTCTTGAATTTTTTCATTCATTTTTTACAGTGTAGAAAATCAATTCTATACATGACATTTCTTTTAAAACCTGTGTGTAAACCTGTCTTTTACAAAAGCACGCCAACTAAGTTTCTTTTTTTTTTTTCTTAATATATACAGTTTTGTTTTAGATTTTCAGGGTTTTTTCCACCTTTATTATACAGGGCAATGGAGTTGAGACAGGAATACATGGGGAACAGATGAAGGGCGAAAGGATCAGCAAAGGACCTCGAGTTGGGAATCGAACTCAGGTCGCTGCGAGCACTTCAGTGCTATATGTCACATTTGCAAACTCATCCCAAACCTGCAGCTCATAACCTGCAGTTTGAAGAAGATTTTCTTTTGGACTAACCAAGCTAACATACAGTAACATGAAATCAATATCTTTCATTTTATCTGTTTGTTATATCTTCAGAAAAATTTTAATAAACAAGTAAACTGTCTGCTGACTAATGTTTATATGTAAATCCTGTTCATCTTAAAAAAGCAATCATGTTTCTTCAGAAAAATTAGATTAAACTACTCAACTCATAAAGATTTACTTTTGCCTTTGTCAGAAAGGTTTGAAACAGGGGCGTCGCTAGACTCAATTTACTGGGGAATTGAGATATGATTTACTTCATATGCAAGTGTATTTATTAAGAGTGTTAATTCCGATATAAAGACGTTATTCTCTATGTGCAACCGACCCAACGCTGGTGAAAGCAGTGTAATCAAAAAGCAAACTGACGCATCTCCGCGTGTACACAGAGAACCTTGTTGCCTCTCGCACGTGCTGCTCTTCTGCCGGTGCGAGTCCCGGTAGTTAACATGCATGCCAAAAAAGCAGGCTACTTGCTGCTCACGAGCCGCTCATGCGTTGTAAAACAGGCGTAACAGCCTTTTTTGTTTGTAAAACTAAAGTTTAAACAATATGATGGTGATCTTACTAAGCATGCCTCCTCATAATTTATTTTTGTATGAAGCAAAAAGGAGGGATGACGAGTCAGGGAGGTAAGACTTAATAAACCTAATTCTCTGCCATGTGTACAACAGATAATTCTATAAAACATCTTTTTTGTATTTTATTGAATTGTCTATAGAATTTAATTCAAATGAAATTAATATTCATGCAAAAGATTTCTTAAATGATCTTAGGATATAACTCCAGTTGTGTCCTAACATTGTTTTCCAGTTACATTTAAGATTATTTAGAATAATAATTGTATAATAACAAGAATACTTTTATTTATAATAAATATTCATTAAAAAAAAAAATAATAAATAAAATATATATATATATATATATATATATATATATATATATATAATATATATATATATATATATATATATATATATATATATAATATATATATATATATATATATATATATATATATATATATATAGTAGAGCTTATGTCTAGCAACACCCCTAGTTTGAAACATCCATGTTTTATCAATGAAGGGAGAAAAAATTGACTAGGGAGAACTATTCAAAATATTCAAAATAACGTCTTATGCATCTCAAAAAACACATTCAGAATTTTTATTTTGGGGTGAACTATCTATTTAAGGGGTAAAACAGACAAAAAAACTGAACAAACAAAAAATACACAGCAGAATAATACCACAGTGGTCTGTCTGACCGCTTCTAAGACTGTATTTCGAAACCCCCATCATTCTTCAGCCATTATTCTGCCACCCCATCATCACACTTTTCTCACATGGACCATGTACAATGTGAGTAATCAAAAAATAAATAAATAAAAAGCTTATTTTATTTGATTGACACACTTTCCAACCGTACATACATGAACAAGTCCCTCAGGTGGTCATGTTCATACTGTATGTAATGATCAGGCCTAACAATATGATGAAAGGAGGATGAAAAAACACTGTATTTATCTTCTTTCCCTCCCTGAGCTCTCTTTCTCTGAGAAAAAGTTGAGCCAAGGTATAATCCCTAATTGCAGTCTTATAATTAAGTGTGCAAGTCCAAACAGCACACTTAAAATGCTAATTAAAGACTGCGCCCTTTATTCTTTGTTATGCATACTGATGTAGGGTGCATATGGATTTTCAACGTGACCTCTTCAGTCATCACAAATCATTTTAGACAAAGAAGAGGCAGCTCTAGCAGAGCAATTTAGAGACATTATACATGCATTTGCAGTGAATGAAAATAATGTGTAATAGCTACAATTATTTTAACAATATTGATGCATTTAATCCAGTCTGACACTAGCTACACTTAAAAATGAATCACAATGGCTTTTATCATTGACTGTCTGTAACCTTTTGATTTCATTTAATTTGACAATTTTTAAAAATGTTGTAAGATTCCATAGAATCACTCTAAATCATATATTATTAGATATAAAAATGTGAACAGGGTATTAATATGTCTAAGTATATAAGCCAAATCCAATGAGTTAAATTCAATGAGAATGGTTTACTTCATATTCAGGGGCAAAATTGTGTTTTAAATAAATAAGAAGTATTTAAAATACACTGGATTTATTGATATTATTAGATACATCTCTATCTTCTTTGTTTAATTTATGGTTAAACGACAAATATCAATCACTTAAGATAAGAATACCTTTAGAATAATCACTTAATAAGAGTATTAGTTCAACTATGTTAAAAGTAATCCAAATGGATGGAGTTTTTATGCGATTAGAATACATGAATCTTTTTAGTTAGGCCTAAATATTTTTTGAGAGTACTGTATTTGAAACTTGGAAACATCTGTGGAAGGATACACAAATGAATAAATACCCAGCACCACCCAAACTGCAGATGGCTTTAGATTTGTTAAAGGTCCAATCTGGAAGTTGACAAGTAAATGTGTAACACATTGTCTAAAAGGTGAATTTTAGACTATAAAATGTGAAATTTAGTTCTAAAATGTTAGATTTTTGACTTGATGAGGTAGTCAGTGAATCATTTATTCATTCAAACTGTTCAAACAGACTGATTAACACATAAATTAAACAAATGCCTATTATTCTTTCAGGAAGACAAATGTGATTGCTATCAGGAGTTCATCACTGAATCATTTAATTAACTAATTTGTTCGAAAACATATTTCTTTAGGAATGAAACGTGTGATTTGTTGAAACAATCATTTAATAGACTTATCAAAACCTCTGATTTGGTCAGCTATGAAAACATAAATAATCTACTGAATGAGTAATTTATAAGTGTTCCATTCAAAAATGCAGATTTAATCAACAACAACAAAAGGTCACTATTGATTATATGAGCGATGAGAGTCACTGAATCATTCACATAACAAATTCATTAAAATAGCATATTATCTGTTTAAGAATAAAAAAGTGAGGGTGGCACGTGAGTGTGTATGGGTATTTCCCAGTACTAGGTTGCGGCTGGAAGGGTATCTGCTGTGTAAAACATAAGCCGGATAAGTTGGCGGCTCATTCTGCTGTGGCGACCCCTGGTAAATATAGGAACTAGGGTGAAGGAAAATGAATGAATGAATGAATGAATCAATGGATGAATTAATGAATGAATCAATGAATGAACGATAAATGAAAAAAATGATTGCTGAAACATTTATTCAACAGAATGATTCAAAACTTTTGATTCAGTCAGCAATAAAACAATAAGTAATCTACTGAATGAATTATTTACAGAATAATTCCCTCAACTGTTCCATTCAAAAATGCAGATTCATTCAGTAACAACAAAATAGTCACTATTTTTGAGCCTTTTTAATTAATGGAGTCACTGAATCATTAATTGAACCAGTTCATTAAACAGTAAATGTTTTTATATAGTAATAATTTTGTTCAGGAATGCAACATGACGGTTGAAACATTCATTAACAGATTAATTGAAAAGTTTAGATTCAGTCAGTTATGAAAAGGTAAGTAATCTTCTGAATGAGTAATTTACTGAATAATTCCTTCAACTGTTCCATTCAAAAATGCTGATTCATTCAGCAAAAACACCAAAAAATCTCTGTTTTATGAGCAAAGAGAGTGATAGAATCATTCATTTAACCAGTTAATTAAACAATAAATATATTTTGTTCACTAATAAAACATATGTTGGTCAAACATTATTAACCGATTTATTCAAACCTTTTGATTCAGTCAGCTATGAAAAAGTAAGTAATCAAATGAATGAGTCATTTACTGAATAATTCATTCAACTGTTCCATTCAAAAATGCTCATTCAATCAGCAACCATATCAAAAATTACCATGTTTTATGAGCAAAGAGAGTCAATGAATCATTCATTTAACCAGTTCATCAAACAATAAATGTATTTTTATTCACGAATGAAACATATGACAGTTGAAACATTCATGAACAGATTCATTCAAAACGTTTGATTCGGTCAGCTATGAAAAAGAAAGTAATCTACTGAATGAGTCATTTCCTGAATAATTCATTCAACTGTTCCATTCAAAAATGCTGATTCATTCAGCAACAACATCAAAAATCACCATGTTTTATGATCGAAAAGAATCACTGAATTATTAACTGACTAATTCAAGTCAAAACTTTTAAATAAAAAGGTTATGAATCTGTACCATTTCAATCATCTTTGACTATATTTTTGGTATATGATCTCTAGTAATTACATGTTCTTTGTTTTGTTTTATAAACCACTGAAATTTTGAAAATAAAATTCAAGAATCATCCTCCAAGACAAAAACATAAGTAAATACATAAACAAGTACATATATATTCTCACAGCTCTTCTTCATATTTGCCTATTTATGCACATTACACTAATGCTTCTTACAATCTGTTCAGTTGCCAAAAATAGCCGCTCTCTCTTGTTTCCCAGTATTTATTTATTACCTATTATATATTTATTAACTCTTTTTTTCTTTCATTACTCAGGGGTTTAACTATGCATCTCTCTCTCTCTTTCTCTCTCGTTCTCTGACAGGCAGTGACAGAAGCAGCCTGGGGTGTTTGAATAAAAGATGAATACTCAGGCTGGTTCATGACACTGGGGTAACCCTGAACTGTAACCGTAGAACCACAGAGCTGCAGTCAGACCACAACAAAAGGATCACCCCTCGAGAACCTTCAGTACGGGGAACCGGGGGAATCGGAGAGCCGAGTTAATGCCGGCTCAAATATGAATGCAATTCAGTAAGAGCTGAATAGGAAACGACACTGGGACTCTAAATGCTGGGGCTTTTCTACTCAATGCCAGCAGTGTGTTTAAGACACAATGCATAGGTCTAACAAAGAGGTGTGTTAGTTTTGTGTGGCTGTTTGTTTAATTGCCTGCACAGGGTGTGTGTGTGTGTGTGTGTTTTAATTGTGGGTGGGTGTGTGTGAGAGAGATTTTGTGTGCAACTGATGCCTTTAGAATGCAGCCAGCACAGGAATATCTCTAATAATAGCCATCCAGCATTTGGCCAGATGATATTTTGGCTGCAGAGCTGTATGGTGAATCATAGGAAGATGATGAAGAATAATTCTGAACCCTGCATTTCCATTAGCGTCTCTTTAGAAAGGATTCCCAGCGAGCGTTCTTCTAGTCAATACATTTAGAGACAAATATTATTTTATCAAATGAAAACTTGATTAAATGATTCATTATAATGCTGTTGATGAAACGCGACGTGGAAGAAGCCACACTGGAAGATATTAACAATGCAGTAGCAGTGTTTTGAAAAAGGGAAACGTAAGAAGAATTGATTTAAATAATCCAATCACAGTACTTTGGGGATTGACCCGCTTGAGCTGGAAGAACTGAATGCTGGTAAACTGAACCACTTTGCAGACAGATTAATATGCTTACTCAAATGCATCCTATATATACACTATATGAGATTAGTCGGCTGAATCCATGACATGAATGCAATATTACAACTTACTTTTGAACAGAAAATGAAGTGCTGCATAAACAACTGTAATTTATGTAAGAATGTGTTGTTCTAAAAATAATACATTGCATGTTGTGCAACATCTAAATGGAGTAAATATATAAATATATGTATACATATAGCTATAGAACAAAATAAGTTGGACTTAGCCTTGCTAATACTGTTTAATACTAAAAATATTAAAACCGTATATGTCTAATTCTATAATGGTATATAGTTCAAAATTTCAAATAAATATATTGCCACTAAGAGCGTGTATTATTTATTTATTTATTTATTTATTTATTTATTTATTTATTTATTTATTTATTTATTTATTTATTGTTTGTTTGTTTGTTTGTTTGTTTGTTTGTTGTTTGTTTGTTTGTTATTTAAATGTGGCTTTGTTTATTTATTCATTTATTTATTTGTTTTTTAACTATTTACTTATTTATTTTAAATGTGGCTTTTTTTATGAATAAATATTCATTATTTATTTATTTATTTACTTATTTACTTATTTCTTTTTATTTATTTATTTATTTAGTTAGTTAGTTAATTAGTTAGTTAAATGTGTCTTATTAACTGTCCATTATTCAAATATTTAACACAGGCTCATTATTGATACCGCTATATACATTTCTGGAAAGCACCTAATACGTCACAGGAGCTACGTTTTTTGGTAGTTTTTGTTTTTGTGAATCCCCCAGAGGCCGACATGTATGCATTTTCCGATCTCAAATATCTCTTGCGAGTGCCATTTTTGCCTGCTGTTCTCACGTAAATCCACCAGACGCTGCTGATGACTGACTGACTGACTGACTGACTGATTGATCGATTTTTTTCCTCTGGATTTATTTTATTTCAGCTAGAATAAAAGCAGTTTTTAATTTTTTTAAAAACCATTTTAAGGTCTAAATTATTAGCCCCTTTAAGCAAATATTTTTCTCAATTGTCTGCAGAACAAACTGTCATTATACAATAACTTGCCTAATTACCCTAACCTGCCTAGTTAACCTAATTAACCTAGTTAAGCCTTTAAATGTCACTTTAAGCTGTATAAAAGTGTCTTGAAAAATATCTAGTCAAATATTATTTACTGTCATCATGGCAAAGATAAAAGAAATCAGTTATTAGACATGAGTTATTAAAACTATTATGTTTAGAAATGTGTTAAAAAAAATCTTCACTCTGTTAAACAGAAATTGGGTAAAAAATAAACAGGGGGGCTAATAATTCAGACTTATGTCACAGTATGTGTCAAAACAGGCCACTTTATAAAAAAACTAATAAAAATAAATAAAATGAAACTAATTAATTAAATAAAAAATAAATAAATAAAGTTCTTTAAATCAGTGTTTCTCAACCACGTTTCTGGAGAACCACTAGCTCTGCCCATTTTCCTGTCTCCTTAACCAACAGAGACTGAAAGACCTGTAATTGGTATGAAAGACACAGGAGACATACAAAACATGCATTGTTGGTGGTCCTCCAGGAACGTGGTTGAGAAACACTGCTTTAAATGATGACATTTTATTTTAAATTAGAAAAAATAGTTTACAGATTATAACAAATATATACAATATTTGTATATTTATATTAATATAAAATGTTACTCAAACACGTATGAATAAATTGTAAACTATGAATTGTAAAATCTGACATAAACACAAACTGAACACTCTGTTCTGAGCCTGGACACAGATGAAGAAATGGTTAAGAGTCATGGCCTAGATCTTGTGCTAGAAACTGATGTAAGAGGATGGGAACTTTTCATCTCCACGTGTACCTTTGCATCTCAGCTTAATGTGTGTGTGTGTGTGGTGTGTGTGTGTGTGTGTGTGTGTGTGTGTGTGTGTGTGTGTGTGTGTGTGTGTGTGTGTGCGTGCTTTTTGGGTCTGTTGCTGCTTGCCTGGGAGTATGTGGGTAAGGAATACCCTGAATTCCTGTCGTGTCTCATTTTGAGGTTGAAACAGTCGGGCGAGCAGGTCTGTGCATTAGAAAACTCTGACAGCCTTGACTCTCTGACTCATTTCAGATTTATACGATGTGGCAAACAATACCTTTGTGTCAGCCACTGAAGGACAATGTTTTAATAAAACTGTGTTTTGCCAGCATTTCGTTTCATATGACCTACTTTAATGAACATACTTTCTCTTTTTTAACACTTTTGATTTACAATTAGAAAAACAGCAGGATTGTGGGAGATAATCTGATGTTAAGAGTCCACATGCCTTTATTTGAACATATAGTCTCAGTAGATTCCCTCTCCTTTTTAAATGTATATTTGTGGCTGCTTATATTGAATGAGTGATTGTTAATCAGAATTAAAATTTTACGCTGACATCACTAAGCAGCCGAGCAGAAAACTTTAATAGTGAAACAACTATTTGTACATTATTTTAGGAAATTTGCATTCAGCATGAATATATTCTAGTACAAAATGCTTACTTTTCATGATCAAATTGATTCGCCTCTACATTGTTTCCTGCTGAATATCTTGTTTCAATAGCAAATGTCACATTACAGAAGTAATATGAGTTGCGACCAGCAATTCACAGTCTCTGCATGAACAACTCTTCAATAACTCAAAAAGCATCTCCATTTTTGGAAAATAACAAAGAAAATTTGAGCTTAGTTGTGTCCCAAATGACACACTATACAGTACACTATGCACTTATACCCTCAACCATGTAGTTTATGAGTTTAGTCGTCCCAAATGGAACACTAACTTTTCTTACTAATTGAAATTCAAACTGTTTCCCAGTCGACATTTAACAGTTGCCAGCCTGGTGAAATTAATGACGAAACTATGAGTACAAAGGCATTCAACATGTGATTCAACATTGAGAGGTGGCATAATCGATAAAGTTGGTGAATATTGCTTGCAAAATCCAAAATAAATAAAGTAATCCAGCCTTAGCACCCAATAGCTCCTCCAATTCCACTACGTGAGCAAAGCATTGAGCGTATGAAGTGTTCTTTTTAACGGCTGAATAAGTGCATCATCCAGGTATTTATTCATTCATTCATTTTCCTTCAGCTTAGTCCCTTTCTTCATCGGGGTACCACAGCGGAATGAACCCCCAACTTATCCAGCACATGTTTTACTCAGCGGATGCCCTTCCAGCTGCAACCCATCACTGTGAAATATCCATACACACTACGGACAATTGTAGCTTACCTAATTCACTTACAGTATACCACATGTCTTTGGACTTGTGGGGGAAACCGGAGCACCCGGAGGAAACCCACGCAAACACGGGGAGAACATGCAAACTCCACACAAAAACGCCAACTGGCCCAGCCGAGGCTCGAACCAGCGACCTTCTTGCTGTGAGGAGAATTTGCTACCCACTGCGTCACTGCGTCGCCCGGGTATTTATTCATTAATTCATTCATTCATTCATTTTCCTTTGGCTTAGTCCCTTTCTTTATCAGGGGTCACCACAGCGGAATGAACCACCAACTTTCCAGCATATGTTTCACACAGCGGATGCCCTTCCAGCTGCAACACAGTACTAGGAAACATCCATACACACTCAATCACATGCATACACTACAGCCAATTTGATTGAATTCACCTATATCGCATGTCTTTGGACTGTGGAGGAAACCCACGTGAACACAGGGAGAACATACAAACTCCACACAGAAATGCCAACTGACCCAACCAGGACTCGAACCAGTGACCTTCTTGCTATGAGGTTACATTGCTAACCCCTGAGCCATCCAGGTATTTAAAGTGCACTAATGACATAAAATGACATAAATAAGTGATTCAGGATGCACACATTGTGTTAACATGGCTGGTTTACATGCATAAAACCCTTGTCATTCTCAATTATTGTTTAGTTGACTGAAGGAACATATAGATAAACAACGAGTTAACCCAGCTCTAATGCCTGTTGTTGCAAAGATATGTGGTGGTCACATGAGAACGCCTCCCATCTGGCATAGCCATCAGTGTTACTAACCTAATGTGTCATCATAAATTATTAACCTCTCATTTTTCAGCGTGTTACACTTGGCCACTGAAAACCATCCTCTGTCATTTTTATAGCCTCACGTTTCACAGATGTCCGAGACAATTTAATGGAAGTACACAGCACTGAAGTTATTTACTGCAAGTGTATTTGCATTCGCACAAAATTATTTGTAATTGAGCGTCTGACATAATATGTGATCCAAAAGGCAATAGAAAACAATGATGCAGAAACAGAGAGAGGCCATTTTAAATATCTAAATTGGGACTGCTGATTGACTTATGCTGGCCTTAAATTAACATTATTAATTCTAATCACTCTAAATCACCCTTAAAATAAGTGTTTCCATTTTGGAGTTGGATAAAAACATCATTTAGTCTCTTAATGAACCATTTTTTCCTTTCACAATGTCCCCAAAATTAGATTTTTTCCTCTTCGGATTTAGCAAACTTCAAGACATTATTCCTCCCAATAACATTGCTAGGTCAAACACACGCACACACACGCTTCCACCATCATTCACAATCCTTATAACCATTGCAGTGCACGTCCATGTAAAAGCTTTCATAATGCTTTCCAAATGAAAATCAATACAGCCCTGCAAAAGTGAGGTGAGCATTAGCGATCTCCCCTCATTTCTCTCTCTCCTATCCCTCCATGTGTCTCCCACTGTCTCCTGGCCCCTCCATCACTAGCGGCCTCCATTAATTTATAATATCCATCTCTAGAGTCGGCCCTCACAAGCGTACGCACGGCCCCCGTGAGCATGCAAGTGTGAGTGTCAAGTATATCGGCTATCCATCTGACCTGTTGTCTGATCCCGAATGTGTGTGTTGAGTTACACAGACTCACCTAATGCCCACCTGTCTGACCGTTAACCCCGCACACCTGAGTGGGTGTCTGCAAGTGTGCGTCGGAACGTTAACAAGCCTAGTATATTGATTGCCACGATGTCTATTCAAAAGATAGGACCGTGCGGCGCTGCGGGGGACAGGATACAACCGGTCGATAGGAGTCGACATTAGTGGGCGGAAGTGGGAGGTGCTATAGAAAAAGTGTGCTACAGCAAAATAAAGAGAGAGAGAGAGTTCAGAGTTTCACTTATGAACATGCTGAGTTGTGCGTTTCTAGAGGATGGGTGAGAGGGAGGACAGATATAGGTCAACAGGATTTCCATTTTGATCAGTTTTATATACGTCCACGAATGGGGCTTGCAAACAAGATTATAAAGTTTTGAATTTTTAGTTTTATTAAATTAGTTTTAGTTTTATTTTGGTTAGATTTTTGGTTTTCAAACTCCATAATTTTTGATTCATTTTTGAGGTAGATTTACTACTGTAGTTTGTATTAGTTTTGATATTTTGAAATTGCTTAGTTTTAATTTAGTTTTAGTATTTACTTGTTTTTTTTTTTGTTAATATTTGTTAGGTGCAAAATTCAAAATCATCAGAATAAATATTGTATGATAAAAACTCAACCAAAAGATAGGTTACATTTTTTTTTGACACAACCCTGCAGGCACAGGACATCAACAGATGTCTTATTGACGTTGTACCCCAATGTACCCCAATGTGGTGGGGACGTTGGATTTTGTTTGGAAATGAAAATCAGGTGACGTCAGGCTGACATCAATGTTCAACCTAAAATCAACCAAATATCGACATCTAATCGTGTTACACCTTGACGTTGTGTGGATAATACCACTATGAATCTTTCAGACGTTGGGTTCTGGTCACTTTCCAACACAACCTAAAATCAACCAAATATCAACGTCATTTGACATGGTTATTGGATGTTAAAAATAACGTTGTCCTTAGATGGCTGGCCAGACATTGAATTTTGGTCACCTAACGTCATGACCTAAATCTAACCTGATATTATTGTCTTATGATGTTGTGTGCCTGCTGGGAAGAACACTACAATCTACCACTACCATCTGCCCATCCTCAAGAATTCAAATACAACATCCCACAAGATAGCAGCCTTAAGTAAAATATGTGGGCAAGGCTGGTTCTGAGTGTAAATATACAGTAGTGATGGAAAGTTCGGATCTTTAACGCAAACTGGATCTTTCATGACAATCTTCCCAAGTTTGGACTTAACATATCGAAAATATGTAGTCAAGCCATCATAATTTCAGTCAGTTAAAACATCACCATGATCTGAAAGGTTTCTTACATTTATGTTTTGCATTGCAACTGAAGCATGATTCACTAATTTAAAATTCCATACGACTTTCTGTTATGTAATAAACTTACGTTTTGCCAGATCCTCTCATTTAAGCCCTCGGTTTACCCGTGCTGCAGTTGTTCAAGTTGAGTTCAGTCACAGTAGGCTGTTTATATTCGGTTCACTAAATCATGTATGTGCAGTATTATCAGTTCGCCGCTTCTCAAATCTGATATCAGTGGACTGTTCTAATAGCTGAATAACTCAGTATATATTGGTTTATTTCGAGTCAGAGGGGGTATCAGTCATGTAAAAAGTTGTTTGCGGATAAGTGCTTAACATTCTCGAGACATGACTCTTTCGATTAATTCAGTTCAATTTGGTGAATTAGTTCAACCAGTTCACTTTAGAAGATCCAGTTAAAAAAGAATAAAAAGAACAAAAATAAAACCCATTATTGGACACCAAATGTGTTCTACTCGGTTTGTATTTAATGTTATCACCATGCTGCTGTCATGTCCTACCATCATTTTTTGTTGCGGTTTGTTTGCAGCGAGGATGGATGAAGGAGTACCGGCTTGATCTGGCCAATGGCATCTTGATTACAGACTCTGAGGTGCTAAACGGGTCATCTGGTACATCTGGTAGCGCAAAGTAAATAGATTACTTCTAAAGGCTACAGTATGTATTGAATACATTTACAAAGACGAAAACTAAGGACGTTTTGACTAATTTTAGTTACTTTTTTCGTTCGTTTTCATTAACTATAATAACCCTGCTTGCAAATTTAGACAGTGGTAAGGTATTGGCTTTCCATCATGCCATACCATCCCATCCCATCATGGAAGCCACAGCCAAAGGCACGCATACACTCTCCGTCTGCACCGAGCTCGAGTTAGGCTAGGTCACAAAGCTCCGCAGTAGAGGAGTTAATTACAGTGTGATCAATAATTGATTAAACCGTCAGAAAGAGTCCAACAAACTCTCCAGTAAGCATTAATGCTCTCTCATACTTATGAGCGCACACGCAGAAGCACACAAATAGCAAAATTCTCCATTAAGCATTTTCAGGGAGGAAAAAAAATGTTAGCAGATTAAGAGGATTGACTCGGTATTGGATTAACCCACCCACTGCGGTCAGGATCACACCAGCGTGGATGGATTGATTAGGCCTTGCGTGGCGCACATCTCCCTTACCACTGCATCAGCTGTTTTTTAGGCACTGGCTACAGGGAATTACAATCCGACTGTCAGTCATGCTAAAAAGACCAAAAATGACATGTCATTTAGGACTCAATATCTTGCGTGTAGACCTCCGCGGATTTGGTTTAAGCTCCCAACACCTGTCAGAAAATGTAATGCGATGCCAGTGTTCAATTTAACCATGTCTCTCTATAGTACGAGGCCACCCTTTGGTTCGGGCTTAGTCCAAAGCACCTGTCAAAGGGCGTCCAGGTAATCTTTTTTTAATGCTTCCGTTAAGTGCTAAGCTAGCAGTTTGGATATGCTGCATTAAATACATGACCTGGATAAAACTGTAAAGATGACAGATTAAGTCAAAAACAGACAACTCTGCTGGCCTGCGTGGTTTCTCTCTCAAGCTTTTCACACACATGCTGTCAAACACCCGGCTAGTCTCCACTCAAACAGGTATATGTTCGGCTCTATATTTAACACTTCCAAATGTGTGTCAGAAAAAAGAAAGATTGTGTAAAGGAGTAGAAAATACAAGGAGAGAATGATAGAAAGCAAGTTAGAAGGAGAGAGAGAGAGACTGAGCAAGTGGAAAGAGATCTATGGTGGTGTGAGAGAAAATGGGTTACACTTCTCCTCTCTTCGACAATCTATTTTCAGTAGCTACTCCTGGAAAGGAGAGCAAGCAGTTAGCACCATATAACCTTAAGCACTCCACATGCAGTGCCACAACAACGGTACAGAAAGATAAGACAAGTTGCCACATTTGTGTTTGTGTTCAACAAGTTTTGTTTTTTCAGAAGTTTGAGGAAAAAGGACATCAATAAGAGCAAAACAGCTGTAATTCACCTCAGACTGGATATAGACCAAGGCCCAATCCCAACTCTACCCCTTACCCTTCGAATGGAGATTTTTCAGGAGATTTTTCACCTCAAACAAAGCATATGTTTTAATACATTTATAACAACGTTCGTGTTTTACCATCTTACCATGCTTTTTAAAAAAAATGCTAAAATAAAAAATGCTAAATTTCGCTAGCTACAATCCATAATAGTAACTTCTGTATAGTAGTCCCACAACATTCTGACACTCGAATACCCTGTCAGAAAAGTCTAGTGGCTGGGAATGACCTTTTACAGAAATAGAATCGGGATTGGGCCCAAATGTTGTACCAAAGTGCAATATCAGATATCACAATGCAATATGCTCAATGAAAGCCATTTCTGCCTGTAAAGTGTGACTTTACATCTCACAATTATCCATTATTGTGAACTATATTGTGACTTTATATATCCCAAATGTAGTTCTATATCTTAAAATGTGCATTTATTTCTCACAAATCCACTTGTATATTACAAATGTGAGTTGTTTGTCTCACACCGTCTGATTATCTCACAGATAGACTCATCTTTGTCTTACTTTTTTCTCTGAGGAGGTAACATACAGTATACGCCATCTTTTTTTCTTGGAAAATCTAATTACAGTGTGCTCAAAGAAAATGTGTGGGGTAATCCAATGGCTATCAGCATTTTCTATATTAATATAGGAATATCCCACAGGACTGACTGAATTCAGGTTAGTTTCAGGATTCAAATCTAGTTCAAGCCTGAGGCTTTTGTCCTGACAAGACTTTTCGAATTTTTGGTAAATGTTACCCTTTGCTAGCCAAACTGAACCAGGCCTTGTGCCATTTTAGGACACTTTATGAATGTGACCTGCATAAACATGTTGAAGGTGAGGTAGTGAAACTGAGTCATAGATTATTTGATGTTCTTACCTGTTTGCTGTACTTGACGGTTTGACAGCCGTAATCGGAGCACTGGTCTGAGCTGAGTGACATAGCGTCTACGTTACCGGTGCCATTGCCAGTGAAGGTGTTGGTGGGGGGCAGTTCCTGCACAGCCTGGTGCTTCTTGCCTTCCACGGGTGGTGAGTTGGGCTGAAGATGCACTGCAGGCAAGGGTGAGCTGGACTTGTAGTGGCGGGCCAGATCTGGGCTTGACTGGTGGCGTCTCGAGCCTAGCCTTGGACTACTAGGGTCTCCATTAGCTGCTGCGCAATAACGAGCAGCAATCCTCTCACTGGTACTGCTGCTCTCCTCATCCTCCTCTTCTTCATCACCTCCCCCACGTCTGCAGCCGTTCACCGTCATAATTCCACTGTATAAAGAACGCTCAGATTTGGCAGTGCCATTATTACGCTTGTCTCTGCGTGGTTTGCGCCCACGTTCATTTTGGGAGCCCTGGGCTTGTAGAGGGGGAGGCTGTGGACTGAAAAAGTCCTCTTCTGGCTCCTTCTTGCCAGCCTCATAGCCGTTCTTACCCTGTGCCCCACACTGTCGAGCTGTCACAACCAGAAGGATCACCAGAATAACGGCAGCAGCACCAGCCAAGACACCAATGGCAACGCTCAGGCGTTGTTTACCGAGAGCTCTCTCGCTGTCTGGGTCACCTGCAATATCCATATAGAGGGGGTTGCAAGGCTGCGGGCCACCTGAGTGAGTGAGAGAGAAAGGCATACAGAGGGAGAGAGAAAGCAAAAATGGAAAGTCATAAATGGTGTGTCTGCCCTTTGATAACTGCATCCTGATTTATAGCCTGTCTGCTGAACCACACACGCACGCATACACATTCATCCCCTGTAAGACCCAGACTTCTCAATTATCATGTCAAGGCTTGGATATTCAATCATAGTTATTCTGCGCAGGCAAGTGTGACTGTGTATGTGTAGGCCACTGTGTTTGTGTATCTTTCATCTTTATATTTGCATGTGCTTACTTCTATCCAATATCCAATGTGGGTCAACAGCAATTTGATGCATGAATTTATAAACAGCAATATCTTTTTTAAAAATTCGCTCTTTTGTGCTAGGATTTCCTAGTTATAAAAGTTATCAGTACATTTCTGATTGCACTTCCCTGCTCCATCCCCTCATATCAAATAAAATGGCACTAGCTCATTGTTAAGCTGCACAAACTGTTGTTGTTTCTCTATATTGAATTACTGTTTGTTTGTTGTTTGTTTGTTTGTTTGTTTGTTTTATTCAAACAGCATAGTGCAGTGTTGTGTCTCACCTGTGCATCCACCAGCGTAGCATTGGCCAAGCTTTCATTGATAAAGACATGCACCAGTGCTGTGGCACAAAGGGAAGGCATGCCGCTGTCATTGACCCGGACCACCAAGCGGTGCAGACCCCTGTGTCTTCTCTCCAGGGGCTCTGCCAAGGTTATGACCCCACTACTAGAGCCAATCTCAAACAGGCGAAAAGGGTTTCCGCCTACCAGAGCATAGCGCAGGTCAGCGTTAGACCCTGTGTCTCCATCCGAGGCTGAGACTGTGCGGACTACAGTCCGGGCCCCACTAGCGGGTGGCAGAAGGGTGTATTCATTAGCGGGTGATGTGATGGATGGCGCATTGTCATTTTCATCAGTGACAAACAGGGAGACGGTGGCGGTGGCAGACCGTGGCGGTTCTCCACCATCAACAGCACGCACACGGAATGAATATGTGCTACGCCGTTCGCGGTCAAAGGATGCAGAGGAGAAAATGGTTCCAGTGTTATTTTCAATGGAGAAAACTTCTTGCTTCCCTTCTTTGCCCTCCTCTCCACCCTCCTCTTCGTCATGCTCCACAAAAAGACTCAACTCTGCATTCTCTCCTTCATCTGCATCGGTAACAGTCACCATGCCCACGGGGCTATTGGTGAGCAGGTTTTCTTTGACATAGAATGTGAAGACTTCCTGGACAAATTTGGGGGCATTGTCATTCCTGTCCGTGACCTGGACTACAACAGTAGCAGCCCTGCAGAGATGGGGTGCCCTTATCTCGAGCTATCACACGAAATTCATAGCGTTCCCTCAGCTCCCTATCTAGTGCCCCAGTGGCACGAATATCCCCGTTATCGGCATCAATGTAAAAAGCTCCATTAACAGATGGGTCGAGTGAGTATGCAATCTCTGCATTCTTGCCACTGTCTGCATCAGCAGCCACTACAGTGACCACTCGCTCTCCTGGGGCATTATTTTCTGCAAAATGCACTCCACTAAGCTTTGGGCGAAAGTGGGAGCATGGTCGTTTATGTCTACCACACGCACCAGAAGGGAACTGTTACTAGAAAGGCTTGGGCTACCTGAGTCCACTGCGACAATAGTAACACTATATTCTCGAGTAGCTTCATAATCCAAAAGTGCTGAGGTGTGGAGAAAATATTTCTTTTTGTTTCGTTCGAAAGCATCATCTGTGGCTGGTGGAGGTGCTAGTGGTGTCTCACCCGCTGGTTTCAATGTGAATGGAACATCCCCAACCACAGTGCAGGTCACCGCACCATTCTCTCCCTGGTCACGGTCTGACACCTGCACTAGGGCTACCGGTGTGTCAACCAGCACATTCTCTGGAACCATTGCAGCGCCGTCCCGAACGAGGATTCGTCCGATTTTTCGTATTTCTACTATGGGTACGTTGTCATTTTCATCCCTTACGTTAAGAACAACTGTAGTGCGATCAGTGCGAGGTGGTTGGCCGCGGTCACGGGCTGTGATTGTAAAACGTAGCTGTGAAACTTCCTCACGGTCTATACGATGCAGAACACTCAGCCAACCTGATGCTTCATCCAGCCTCAGGAGGCGCCGCACTGATTCTGTTGCCGCTCCGAAAACATACTCAACCTGCCCATTCACACCAACGTCACGGTCTGTGGCACGCACCTGCAGGACAGGTGTGCCAGGTGGGGCGTTTTCTGCCATTTCTGCTTCATACACTGCTCTCTCAAAACGTGGACTGTTGTCGTTAACATCTGTGATAGACACACGTAACAATGCTTGTGAGGAACGGGGCGGGTTGCCGCCATCACGAACGCGCCAGTTCATAAGAATCCCTTGCTTCACGATCCAGAGGCCCTTTTACAATCAGTTGAGGCTGTTTCTGTCCTTCATGTGTCAGCCACCTGCAGTTCAAACACACTGCTCCTGCTGGCAGGTCCTGTCCCTGTTTCTGGCCCTCTCCTTCGGTCACCACCGTTTCCATTTGTTGGTCCATTTGCGGGTCGGCGGGATGATGACCCTCCATCTCTACTGTCTTGGATAAGTTCATATCGATCTATGCCGTTGCGACCAAAATCGCGGTCTGTGGCGGTGGGAAGGAGATAGAGAGTGCCGATTGGACGATTCTCCTCAACAGATAATGTGAGTACTGGTGAAGGGAAAGAGGGCGTGTTGTCATTGATGTCTGTGACTACAATTCGCCCATCAAAAAGATCCACCCAACTCTGCAGGGGGCCTATGACTGACACTTCAAAGTTTAAAAAGCACTCATTCTCATCAAAAATCATCTGACACTGTGGCAGCTTCTCTCTGTCAATCCTCCTGCTGCCTGTAGTAAGCTCTCCGGTGACATTGTCAATTTTAAAGAATTCAGAGCCAGATTCCAAAGCGAACGTGACATCACCAGTCCCAATCCCAGAGGTGGACAGCCCCAGGTCTGAAGCCACGTTACCAATGTGCACATCGGCCGGCCCCTCTTCCGCCACGCGGTAGCGCAGCACTGAATTGGCGTGCGGGAGCTGAGTCAGCAGCTGCAGGATAAGCACGAGGTAGCAGCGCGCGGAGTGCACTGCGCCAACGCTCCTGCTCCCCATGACTCTCTCTCTCTCTCTCTCTCTCTTTCTCTCTCGCTCTCTCTCTCTCTCTCTCTCTCTCTCTCGCTCTCTCTCTTTCACTCTCTATCTGCAGCTTCCTCTGGTCCAAGAAAGAATCGCCACTGATTAATTTTTATGAAGGCTTCCTTCGGCAAAATCTTATTTTGTCCCACAGTCTTTCAGTTCTCCGGTCACGTTTTCAACACGATAAAATAAAACATCCACTTTGTGCAGAGCTCAGCATCGGCGATAAGTCTTTACAGCTGTTTTACGGACAATAATGATCCACTGTGCCTTTTAGGAGTAAACGAGAGTCAAATCTTAGCA
Source organism: Danio aesculapii (assembly GCF_903798145.1). Classification (NCBI taxonomy): domain Eukaryota; kingdom Metazoa; phylum Chordata; class Actinopteri; order Cypriniformes; family Danionidae; genus Danio; species Danio aesculapii. The sequence goes on from NC_079435.1 coordinate 45,986,308, forward strand.
GTTTAAACGACTTTGTCCGGCTCATTGAGATGCTGCGGAGCGCGGGCTCCTCTCGCGCTTTCACTGTTTTAAACTGCAATGCAGTAGAACACAAAAGCGATCTGTCTGTGAATTCAGCTCTCACATTCGCATCCCAGAGCTTGCGCTACTGGCTGGGAATAAGCCAAAGTGCTTTTTAAAGTCTTTCTCCGATATTGTATGCTCTCTTACCTTAAAACCCAGCGCGAGGGAAATTGGAAAGCTTTCCCCGCAGTCTTACGCACGCGTGCCAAGCTCTTATAGATTCCTTTACGGTGAACTTGACAAAGAGAAAAGCTTTTCAGTTCGACTTCCCAGAGCACGTAAATTAGCCACTTAAGGAAATGGAGAGCAGGATAAAGTAGCAACAAAAGCCTTTAGTTATTCCTCCGGAGTCCGTGGTGGATGTGTGTGAAGTGTTTGAGGAAAAAGTCCCGCATTCTCCTCCTCCCCTCACCTGCACGTTCTACTGCACTGCATGTGAACGTCCCTCAAATGATGCTGCAGTCTCTCCTCTCTCTCGCTCTCTGTCTCAACCTCTCTCTCTCTCTCTCCCCCTCCGTTCACTGCAACACTACGCTACGTAACTCAACCGCTCAGATGAAACGGGAGACCGAGAGTGTCTCGAAGGAGCTCGCGCTTTCCTTTTAACCAGTCTAAAAGCGCAAATACAGGGGGTGTGTTTGCATACGACCACAAAACAAAAATTCTCAAAAGCTAAAAACACAGTCAACTAGACAACTAGAAAAGCCATATAAAGCACTTGTGAGATAAATAAAGACAAAACAGAAGTAAATAAATTGAAATGACCATATCCTAAATACGAACAGCCATTTAAAAATAAATCAAATAAAACATACAATCTTACTTCTTACAAAACATCTTACTTGTTCGTAAAATATGAACCAAACAAAGAATAAGCAGTACTTGTTGACAAAGACATTTTTCTGAAACCGTTTAAAACAAGCTATTTGAAATTAATGTATAAATTAAGTATTGTGTATATTTGTGTATACCCATTAAAATAAAGCAAATAAAAAGTGATAAAGCGACAAAAACAATCATTAAAAGTTATTTTTTATACAAATATTGCTTCAGTAAAGATATCAGCCTTGTACCCTGTGATTAGAAGGAAACAGACAGCATGTCTGGGTCACTGGGGATAATGTATATAACTGTATGGCCTTCACCAAAACATATTTTGGTTTAAAATGTTTGGTAGCTCTTTAGTTTGTTGAACAATCATACTGAACACGGTCATTAAGTTAGGTCAAGGTCCTTGGGCACCAAATAATATGTTTGAATAGGATATTAATCTATAAAAACAGAAACCGAAATGTGCTGGTATGCTCGGTAAAAATAAGGTGCAATATAACAGATAGATAGATAGATATAGATAGAATGACAGATAGATAGATAGATAGATATAGATAGAATGACAGATAGATAGATATAGATAGAATGACAGATAGATAGATAGATATAGATGTTATTATTTTATATTTGCATATCGTACTATCTAAAAAGTGTTATTTCGTCATTAGAATACTGTGTTATCAGTATCTACACTTGTCTTTACCCTGTAATTTATTCCAATTGTCTTGTTTTTGCAGTTCTGACTCGAGGAGTGTTTCATTGTCTGAATGCGGCAGTGCTTTTCGCTCATCCTGTGAACAATGAGCATATATATCGCGCACACACACAGGCACACACTCACTCTCTCTGGTCCCAGCACGGGCTGCCCCGTAGCCACGCGGATGCGCGAGCGCAATGCAGCACTGACTGAACGTAATACTACAGTCACACAACAAAAGGAGGAACCCTTTCTCCGTCTACACTCTCCATCCCGCGCCCTCAGTCTCAAACATGCGTTTAATTCGTGGGCCGGGAATGATTTGAAACTAACGAAGGAGGGTTTCCCTGGTCAATCTCAGTTCGTTTGGTCACGGCAGAGGAGGATGCGCGCGGAGGAACAACACCAGATCTCGGCGCGGCGCTCCCGCTGCTGCTGCACCGGGGCTGGTTAGCATTCCGCCGGCGTCTCTGCATGCGCGTGCCGCTGTAAGCTCTGCGCCTCGCGCCCTCTGTTGTTCCACCGCGCGCGTTTTGATTTCGCTTCTGCAATCACTCGCCCAGTCCAAGTGGGTGGGAGAGTGGATTCAGCGTTCGTGTCCCGCAAACACCCTCCATCTTTATCCCATCACGTTACCGCGTAAGCCTAGTTAGCGCACACCGGTGAAACTTATCATCCTCAGAACAGACACGAATAGCAAACACCCGGGCTACGAGAGAGAGAAAGTGCACATATCTCCTCTATTTAAAGCGTGTGAGAAAAGGCAGCATAAAATCATGTCTCCAAAATATACAGCGATAATATAGCCTATCTTTTTCTGTACCTCATCCTACCTTGCCATCTGCCTGAAAAGCGACCAGTATAAATAACATACAACATTTTTTATCTTTCTTATTCAAGGAGAAGACAAAAGCACCAACCTTAAAGCAAGGGGCTGTGTGTTTAATACTGTAGATGTAGATTGAAAAGCACACATGGTGGGACATTTAAAGTTAGTTATTATATGTGCTTAGATAATACATATAATGTAATATAATATAATATAATATAATATAATATAATATAATATAATATAATATAATATATAATATAATATAATATTGCATAATAAATAAAAGCAGCAGCATAAGAGCAAGGCACAGTATGTTTATGAATATTAGGATTATAAATATTTATATTTACTTAATATAATTATTCTATACTTATAAAACAACATAGCTGTGCAATTATAATATATATATATATATATATATATATATATATATATATATATATGATATAATATATTATATATTATTATATATATTATTATTATTATTATTATTATTGCCATTCTTTAATATATATATATATATATATATAGATATATATATATATATATATATATTATATATATATATATATATATATATATATATATATATATATATATATATATAAAGAATGGTATAATATGATAATAATAATATAATAATAATATGAAAAGAATGGTAAGTAATAATAATAATATAATAATTATTATATTATTATCATTATTATTAATAATATTAATTATAATTATAGATTTATTTAAATATGAATCTGTTAAATTATTATTTTATATAAACTTTGTATCGTAATCTTATTTTTAATTATTATATATTTTTATATAATAATAATAATAGATTTTTGATGTGTTAAAATCAAGAAGTCAAGAAGATGTTTTCTAAGAAAAGACCTTGAAACTGTTAGTCCTGCATTTACTACCTCAAGTTGAATATTGCAACTCTTTATACCTCGGTTTGCTTATTTCGACAATTAATTGATCGTGGATGGTTAGAAATGCAGCTGCCAAGCTATTGATAATCACTAAAAGTGTCTGCACATGACTTCTGTGCTTGCCTCTCTCCATTGGTTACCGGTCAAATTCCAATTGATTTTAAAATTTAGCTTTTTGTTATAAAACTTGTAAAAAACTCACATGGACATACAGCTCAGTATATTAGTTATCTTCTTGTTCCATACAATGCCCCAAGATCCTTAAGTTCTTCCAATCAGCTTCTTCTCTTTTCCTCATTCTCGCAACAAAATTAAAGGTCTGAATTACTGAGTGGTGGAGCACCATTCTGTTTTTAAATCTTCCCTAAAACATTTTTATATTCTTTATGTTTCTATTTGTTATTTTATATATTTAAATTTTTGATATATAATAGTATTTTTTTTTTGCTTTTTGTTTTTATTTCGGTTTTCACATCTGTGCCACAGCACTTTGGTTGCAACTTTGGTTGCAATATATATATATATATATATATATATATATATATATATATATATATATATATATATATATATATCTAATATATATATTATATCTATATATACACAGTTGAAGTCAAAATATTCCTGAGAGTAAAAATCCTGGGACCAGAGAGAGGGATAGGTCGTCAAAGGACTTCAAGCCAGGAATCGAAGTCGGGTCCCCATGGTGCCAACGGACCAACGGACAGACCTTTAATTATATATACAGTATTTATATAATAAATATACACACATTGCCAGGATAAATGTGTACACCCCTTGGTAAGTATTTTTTGTATCAATTGTTCAATGAATATGGACAATATACAGTATTTTGGTGCATTTAAATGAAATAGTTTTATCAAGTTTGTTTATGAAACTAAGAGTCACTTATGGATAGAAAAAATACTTTTAAATTCAAATTAGAAAGTGAAAAATGCAAACTAAATGTAATAAAATGTGGTTCTTTTGGTTTTTCCTCTTTATTAATAATGCATTTAATATTTTCCCACAATATATTCATTGAGGTGTACTAATTTTTGCAACAAAGTTATTTTGTTAAATTTGTTCCAGTTTTGGCTAATCCAAAGTATATACACAAATGAATAATTTATAAGTTATATTAAATAACTGTACATATTTATGTAAATATCTATAAATAAAAATCTACATTTATAGTTAATATTATATCATCAGTAGTGTTTTTTATTATTATTATATATTATTATTATTATTATTATTATTATTATTATTATTAATAATAATAATAATAATAATAACAATAAAATATGATAACAATGCAACAACAACAATAATAATAATAATGATGATAATAACAACAACAACAACAACAACAACAACAACAACAACAACAATAATATTAATATTAATATTAATAATAATAATAATAATAATAATAATAATAATAATAATAATAATAACAATTGTTATTATATAATAATAATAATAATAATAATAATAATAATAATAATAAAAAAAATATATAATAATAATTATTATTAATATTATTATAATTATTATTATTATTATTATTATTATTATTATAGGGAAGATTTATAGAAGATTTAAAAACAGAATGGTGCTCCACACTCAGACCTTAGACCTTTTGTTGCGAGAATGAGGAAGAGAGAAGAAGCTAATTGGAAGAACATAAGGATCTTGGGGCATTGTATGGGACAAGAAGATCACTAATATACTGAGTGGTATGTCCAATTGAAGTTTTATGAACAAAAAGCAAAAATTTAAAATCAATCTGGAATTTAACCAATAATCAATGGAGAGAGGCAAGCACAGGATTAATGTGCAGACACTTTAGTGATTGCTGCATTTCTAACCATCCACAGTCAGTTCATAGTTGAAATAGTCAAACCGAGGTATAAACAGTTGCAATATTTCAACTTGGGGAGTAAAATGCAGAACAACAGTTTCAAGGTCTTTTCTTAGAAAGCATCTTCTTTGGCAATAGATCTTAGGTGAAAGAAACTGCTTTTAGCTATAGCACTAATCTATCAAAAGTCAAATTGGAATAAAAAATGACAACAAGATTTTTAACACAATCAAAAATATGTAATTATTATTATATAAAAAAATTATAATAATTAAAAATAATGTTGTTTGTATGTATTCAGTTATATATAAATAAAAAGTTTATACAATAATAATTAAATTGAGTTAATATTTAAAGAATATATAATTACAATATTATAATAACAATAATAATAATTAAAGAAAGAATAATGATAATAATAATAAGGAATAATTATTATTATTATTTATTAACATTATTTTTCTATGAAAATACAGTTTTAAATCTGCACCTAGTTTTATTGTGGATAATATTCCAATTTTTGGCCGACATGCAGACTTGGAGGGAAAATTATGCGTCTCAGAGTTAAAAAGTGCTAGTAGCGTATGTAATTGCATCATACTCTAATGCTTTGGACATCACAAAGGCGTTTCTCTCAGGTGTGTGACTCAAACTCCCTGCCTGCGCAATCTGCATCTTCTAACTGATGCGTGGAGCGAGGACATGAATTTAAACATGTAAAACGAGCGGGGGGAATTGCCTATGTTATGGGAGCACCAATTAGTTCACTGCGCTTTTCTTCTTAGATTTTTTTTATGATGATATGGTTTGTTTCAGCATTGTAAAAGTGTTTGCGTGGAATTTCATTATATTCTTTCTTGTTGCATTTGTTCACCTCCTCACAAGGTTTTTTTAAAAACCAAGTAATCAAGGATATGTCTAGTAATGAGGCATTTTCACCGCTTCCTCTAGACTGACAATTGCTATAGTTTATTTACACCCTCTTAAACATGCAATCTGTCAGTGAGTGTATTATATTGTACAACATGTGGCTGTCTTACTTCTTATTCACTGAAGTAACTAAGGGTGTAATGTCTCTTGTCTAATGGGAATGTCACAGAGACCCAGAAGACAGCATCAAATATGAAAGATCTATAATTAAAACCTATAGGGACTCTACTCTGAACTTTTTCTCTGACGTGGTAAACAATTGGAGAAGAGCACAATTTTAGCTCTCTTACAGTGGTTTCTATAGTTACATTTCAAAATTAAAACAACAGCAAAGCAATTTACTCACATAAGTAAAAGGTATGCAGAAGAATGGAAGATGATGTTAAGCAATAAAACTGGAGGATGTTCTAAGAATAATCTGTTCTAAGAATCTCTGATGAAAGAAACCTAATATAGGGAAATTAAAGAAAGATACAATTATTGAGGGCTAAAATGCCCAACCTTGAACATAAAGGAATGGGAGGAAAAATTGACCAGGGCACAGAAGAAAGCAGGGGGCTTATGAAAACACAAAAAAGAACAGAAAAAACTGCAATAACAGGAAGTTAAAGAAGAAATAAAACAGTATTCGAGTCCCATAGTGCTTCAAGCTGTAATGAATAACTTTAGTTGTAGTCCAGTCCCATCACAATCAACAGTAACTAACACATTTCTTTTTAAAAACAGCAGCCTTTTTTTTTTTACCACAGAATGGGAATATCCAAGGGACAGCTCACGCAAAAATTAAAATTGCAACAGAGGCTCGCTGGAAATACACTACCTGACTTGTCGCCTATCCAAGTTTTAGGAACAACAAATAATAACTTGACTTCTAGTTGATCATCTGGTTTCAGAAGTGGCTTATATGAAAGGCAAAGCCTCTAGATTATGCTTTATTTTACCAAAATAAAATGATCATGACCTGATTTTTAATTATTTAGTTAGGACAGTAAGGTCTGACTTTGCTGAGATAAAAGTCTTGTCACTTAACAGAAATAATGTACAGTATAGAATATAAAGTCATGGTGCAGTGGAAAATTAATTCATATTATGTATGACTCCCATGATTGAGGACTGCATCCATACATCTCTGCAATGACCAACCCAGGCTTATTCTGAGAACGTAGTCCCGGGGACGTTTCTGGAGACCGCGAAATACGTCCGTGAGGTACGTATTTTTCCAGTTTTTGTTTTCGCGAGTCCGCGAGAGGCCGCTGTGCGCGCTTTTTCCCGCGCCGTTCTCGCATAAACCCGCTAGAGGCCGCTGGATGACAGAATGATTGACCGTGCGACCGGCCAATCGGCTGACCCACCCTCCTCCGTCCCTAAACCTAACCAACAACGATTCACAAAAGCCGTCCAGAAAAAGAAAAGCCCTCGTCTGATTTTTACCACGTTTTCGGATTTTGACCACATTCTCACCCTGTGACGAACTTGTTCGCTTCATTTTTTGGATTTGTTTTTGTTTTCTTATCTGATTTCTGGAACCGCTCTCCCCGCACTCGAACCCGGTCGTAGTCGTGGTCAGCCCCTCTCTGCACCTCGAGTCCGCCAGAGTACACGAAGAGCTAACCGGACAAACTGGTTGCAGCGGGAAAGCCCTCCACACGGAGGCGAGCGGCCGGCTGGCCAGCCAGCTAGCGCCGAAGGGAACGGCGTCACACCGCCCCGCAGCATTCGCTTAAAAAAATGAAATGCAGCCGTACGTACCCCCGGCTACGTATTTCGCGGTCTCCAGAAACGTCCCCGGGACTACATTCTCAGAATGAGCCTGGGTTGGCAATGACTCAAATAACTTATTAATAAAGTCATCTGGAATGGCGTTCTTGCAGGACTCCCAGAGTTCATCAAGATTCTTTGGGTTCATCTTCAACAAGGGCGTAGATTCGCTCTTGACATTGGTGGGGACATACATCCCGAGAGCGTATGCATTGAACAGTACAAATTCTGTTTCATGCTTTTAAAAACATTAATAAAGTACTTAATAATATAAAACAAACACTTAATAATACAAATAACAATCGCGTCACATGCCACAAATGTCAATTTACAATATTTTACTGCAAGCGGGCTATGAGGAGGTATGAACGTAGAGAAATTTAGAGAGGTGTGTGATGCAATTTAACTGTTTTATCTCGATTGTTGTTTTTCATAATCATGGAGGCCAAAATCAAAACTTAATTTTGATTGATTGCTCAGCTTTGGTTAATAATATTACGGTAAACTCATAGCGAACTTGACTTTCTGCATTTGTAGGTTGCTAAGGGTTGAAGGAGGATTGTTTTATTTTGTCGATTCAATTATTGGTAGGGGCATTTTAGTAATTGGTGGGCATTGTTGGGGACATGTCCCCTCCATCCATGCCAATTCTATGTCCTTGGTCTTCAATGCCTCCTTCTTCATCCTACCCCAGACATGCTCAATAATGTTCATATCTGGGGACTGGGCTGGGCAATTCTGCAGCACTTTGCACCTTCTTTGCTTTCAGGAACTTTAATGTGGAAGCTGAGAATGGAGTATGAGAAGGAGTGCTATCCTGCTGAATTTATCCTGTCCTGTAGTTTGTAATGTAATGGCCAGCACAAATGTCTTGATACATCAGGCTGCTGATGTTGCCATCCACTCTGCAGATCTTTTGCACACCCCCAAACTAAATGTAACCCCAAACCATGATCTTTCCTTCACCAAACTTGACTGATTTCTCTGAGAATCTTGGGTCCATGTATTTGTGATGATTGGGATGCAGTTCAACAGATGATTCATCTGAAAAACTGCCTTCTGCCACTTTTCCAAATGATCAACTAGAAGTCAAGCTATTATTTGTTGCTCTTTCTACTGGATTAATGACAAGACTTTTGTCCGGTAGTGTACATTTCAGATACATAATAGATAGAAATCCTTTTAGAAGTAAATCTATTTGCTTCGTGCTGCCAGGTGTTGACCTGTTCTGCACCTCAGAGTCTGTAATCCTGATGCCATTGGCCAGATCAAGCCGGTCGTCCTCAGTCAGTCCTTGCTGTTGCTCCCTCAACAAAACAGACATGACAGCAGCACGGTGACAACATTAAATATGAACCGAGACACTTAAAAGTAATAATTTAACACATTTATGCCCAATAAGGGATTTTATTTCTGTATTAGTGATCATGATCGCGAACGAATCATTCTTTTTAACCAGATCTTATAGTGAACTGGTTGAACTAATTCACCAAATAGAACTGAATCATTTGAAATGAGTCACGTCTTCAGTAGCGTTAAGCACTTATCCACAAACAACTTACTTTTCATGACTGATACCCCTCTGACTCGAAATAAACCACTATACTGAGTTATTCAGCTATTAGAACAGTACACTGATATCAATTTGAGAAGCGGGCAAACGATAATACTGCGCATGCGCGGTTCAGCAGGTGAACCGAACACAAACATGACAGCCTGCTGTGACTGGAGCAAACTTGAACAACTGCAGCGCGGGTAACCGAGGGCTTAAATGAGAGGATCTTGTTTTAACTGACTGAAATTATGGTTGCTGACTACATATTTTTGATGTGTTTAGTCCAAACTTGGGAAGATTGTCACGAAAGATCCGCGTTAAAGATCCGAACTTCCCATCACTACTGTGTATCTAACCTAAAAAGCAGCCTTACCCACATATTTTACTTAAGGCTGCTATCTTGTGGGCTGTTGTATTTGAGTTTGAGGATGGGTAGATGGTAGTGGTAGATGGTAGCATTCTTGTGTCAAAAAAGTAGCCTATCTTTGGTTGAGTTTTTTATTATTCAATATTTATTTAGATGATTTTGAATCTTGCACCCAACAAATATCCTAATAAATAAAAAAAAAAAACAGCGAACAAAAAACTACTATAATAATACTAAAACTAAAACTAATAAAACCTAAACTAAAAATTTCAAAATATAAAAACTAATAAAAACTAGTAAATCCACCTCTAAAAACAAATTAAAACTAACTGAATTTGAAAACAAAAAGTCAAAACGAAATACAAACTAAAACTAATGAAAAACCCAAAACTATTATAAACTCGTCGCCAACTAATGGACTTACTGTAGATTTTTTAAAACAAAAAAAGTCATTTTTGTGGATTCCTGTAACAGAATGCAGCAAATCCTGTATATTAACTAATATTAACTAACTAACTAACCAACCAAACCAACCAACCAACCAACCAACCACTAACTAACTAACTAACTAACTAACTAACTAACTAAACTAACTAACTAACTAACTAACTAACTAACTAACTAACAAGTAAAAACCAACTAACAAACATCTTTCAGTTCTTGTACCCTCATGTCATGTAAATTCCCCTTTCTTGAAAAGAATTTCCGGTGCGCTTATCACATGCTGTCAATTATCACTGAAAGCAATTTTCAGTTTTTGAAACGAGAGGCACATTTACAGTAAATGCACTTACAATGAAACCTAGCAGACAAATGTGCAGCACTCCAAAGAAATGCTTAAAATATGCAAATACAATACCTTTTGTGAAAGTACAGTATAATCAAAACTCTTAACATAAGTTAGCATGAAACTGAATTGATAGAATTGATTATAAAGCCTGCCTGTGCAGCTCACATAAAAAAGGTATTTCAGCTCACACCATGAACACCTCGTACAAATAAACTTGTTTACTTGCTTGCTATCGTGCAAGGACATCAGCAACTGCACTGGTTTGGACCACATTTCTCCACCCACAGGATTTACATTAGTAGTGCATTAGTAGAGCAAGTTCCTTCAAGTAGAAAGTACATTTACTGAAGAATTCATGTTCATTATGTTCAGCAAGTGATTTACCAAAACACACATATATTTCTGGCTCTGACCTTCTCGGCTGTTTGTCTGCTAGTCTTCCACTGTCATAAATGTGCTTTGCATTTTAAAAATAATTTGCAAATATAATTTTGCACATTTTCTGTACATATAATATGCACATTCCACAACACATTTTGAAACTGCATGTTTGATTATGGTTCACAATGAAACAAAAATCACCAAACCTGCATGTATTTCCATTAAAATGAGCATTTTCTGTGTGTTTCTGTGTGTAGGTTCAGTAAGTTCACTTTCATGGCAATGAATAGGTCCCTTTCACTGCCTTTAAAGGGAAATATTAGTCAATAATGTAATGATTTAAATGGTGAGGTATAGATAGATTAATCGGTTGATTTCTGGCTGAAGTATATTTTAAACATATGCTAATGATTTTTGTAAGTGTAAGCCTCAATAATAATAAAAGTCCTAGCGTCGGCCTGATAGCCAGTGGTTAGTGCGCTGACAAAAGTGCATCAGTACTCTAAAGCCTGGTTTATACTTCTGCGTCAAGTGTTCGGCGTGACCCAGGGCATGCAATGCGTGTAGCCGTGCATTTATACTTCTGCACGTTGCATGTGCTGATCTGCAATAACACTTCCAAAACGCTAGCTGGCAGTAGATGTTTATGCTTCTCTGTGTCGAGTTTCTTCGCTGGTGTTTTGTTTTTTCTGAACGCTACCTTGATGTACAAGTGACCCAAACTGTCTCGTTCTGCAGCTGGAATCAGCAGACATGCAACAACTCTAATCATAAGGTAAACACAAAACAACAATCTCCATCTGGAGCTCCTTCATGAGACACTTGTAAACACTCTGCATCGGGTTCGCGCGGCTCTCACCTCCGCCCACACTCGTCAGCGCAACCAAGCCGACCAATCACAGAGCTTGCGCTATGCGCCGTTGCGACGTATAGTTACATTTTTTTGAAAGGTGCGCATGAGTGTCGCCGATGGCCACGGCGAGGGTTATGCGTCCAATCAACACAATTCTTAAGTTTATTTTGGGATAATTAATTGTTTTATGTTTAAATCTACTTAAATCAGTCAAACAATTTAACTTAAGTTAACTTCATCTATCTGTATTGGGACAACATGATGCAATTGTGAAATATATATATATATTTTTTTATATTTTTTAATGAATCTTTTACAAACCAAGGAAACTTTCACAGTAGATCCTATAATTTAGGGGTCTCAAACTGCCGGCCTGCGAGCCATTTGCTACCCCCCCCGCCCATCCTCCCTGCATCCTGCACATCTGAAGTAAAAAATAAAACAAATTCGGCCCGCCAAAAGATATATTTTTAAATCACTATCATTGTTTTGTACGCATATTACCACTTGTAGTTTTGACCTGCCTCTACTTGACGTTTAAAGTACTGTAAAATGTCCGGGTTACTTTCAGTTTTTCTCAGTGTGCAGTCAAAAGTAACGCCATGCAGATTCTGGGGCTGATTTAAACGTTGAATATATGTCTGTAAGTGCTCTCTTTTACTAAAGCTGTATTTTTGAAAATATATAAGGGTCATTTGATTATAATCAGTTTTATACCACCTGTATTGTGTTTCAAACATCTCCATGGCTTACACATTATAATTTGGTGTAAATATGATTATTTTACTAATATTCGATTCAAATGGTCTCATCTCATTAAATAGATTTTTTCCCCATATGCATATTGAAATTTGTATCAAAATGTGCATTAATAAAATTTGACTAAATATTTCCCCCCCTTTGTTGTAGTTTTACAAAAAAAAAAGAAAGATATTGATAAGAACAATTGCCAGTAAGTCACTAAAGTTACACAATCTGCTCTTTTGGTTAAGCAACAATTGATCGGGACAGAATACTAATTATTGTTATTATTATGAATATTATTAAATTGTAATATTTACAAAGCAATTTAAACCCCCTTCAATATGTAAAATAGGAAACATAAAGGAGCTTTGACTGCATATAATCTGGGGAAGAATGACTGAGTGTATCAATTGCATCAGGTTTCCACTTTTTTGTTGAATGTTAATGTTATGAAGCGGACAGGAGACAGAGGTAAGGAAACGTTAGGGTGTTTATTAAATGACAACAAGGAGCACATGAAGGATAGCCAGGAGGATCAGGAATGATGTTGGGGTCTTTTCCTCCGTGGCTGGGTAACAGGAATACACGAGGATGGACAGCACACACCAGATACAGCTGACAGAGGATGACACAGACTTGGAAGGACTGGAAGACAGGACGATCGGGAGGACCAGGAAGACTAGGAGGAATACAAAGAGAACAGTAAGTAAATCGTTTGTTTTAGCTGAGGATGACTACGCTGAGTGGTCGCTCAGTTGTCCGCTTTCGTCGAGACGAGCCGCGGACAATGAGCGACTGGAGTGCTGTGCTTTTATCTGGTGCTCGTGAATGTGATGCAGCTGTGTGCTCATTAGAAGTCAGGTGATGGTGATCTTCGTGAGCTGGGGGTCGTGAGGGCCTGACCAATCCATGACAGTTACCCCCCTCCCCAGGGCCCGCTCCTGAGGGCCGACACCTCCGACGCCGTGGTGGTCTCCCTCTGCTCTAGGCGCTGGGAACTCAGGTGGGCTCTCATGAAACTCCACCATGAGACTAGGATCGAGAATATCAGCTCTTGGGAACCCATGTCCTTTCTTCGGGGCCGTACCCTTCCCAGTCCACCAGGTACTCCAACTGGCCACCACGACGTCGGGAACGCAAGATCTCCTTCACTGCGTAGACGGCTCCTTCTCTAGGAGCAGTGGAGGAGGGGGTTCCTCTTCGTGGTCAGGCTCTGTGGAGGGAAGAACAGGATCGTGATAGGGTTTCAGGAGTGATACGTGGAATGTAGGGGAATACGGTAGTGAGAGGGTAATTGTAGTTTGTAGGTGACGGGGTTACCTGTTCCACGATGGTGAAGGGACCAACAAATCGGGGACTTAACTTGCGAGAGGGCAGTCGCATGCGTATGTCCCGGGTTGGATAGCCACACCTTTGTCCGGGTGTGTATCTGGGTTCTTCAGACCTTCTCCTATCGGCGGTTACCGTTGCTTCGACGGACTGCCCTCTGCAGATGTTGATGAGCCTCGTCCCAGACTCTCTCGCTCTCCCGGAACCAGTGATCCACTGCGGGGACATCAGATGGTTCGCCATCCCAGGGAAAGAGCGGTGGTTGGAAGCCCAGGACGCACTGGAATGGCGTGAGTCCGGTGGAGGGTTTGCCGCAGTGAATTTTGGCATATTCTGCCAGCCCAATACTGGCTTCCAGGAGTTCTGGTGACCACTGCAGAAGGGTCCTCAGGAACCGTCCCACCTCCTGAATCTTCCTCTCTGGTCTGCCCGTTGGTTTGGGGATGATATCCAGAAAGAGAGTCTGACGGCCACACCTAGGAGCTTGAAGAAGGCTTTCCATAGACGTGAGATAACCTGTGGACCTCTGTCCGACACAATATCTTCTGGAATACCAAATGACCTGAAGACTGATTAAAGATATTGTCGGCAGTTTCAAAGGCTGTGGGGAAGAACCTTTCAGAGGATTAGTTTGACAACTTTGAGAATCTATCTACTATGACTAGAATACAGGTATTACCTTCTGACGAAGGGAGGTCAGTGATAAGTCCACTCCTAGGTGTGACCAGGGACGGTTCGGATCGGCAAGGGATGGAGCTTTCCAGCTGGGTAGATGAAGTGGGCTCTTGGATTGGCACAGTCCTTGCAGCCCTGAACATATTGCCTTCACATCCCTTGCCATGTTTCTGCGTGCCACCAGAATCGTTGGGATACTAGCGAGAGAGTATTGTTGATCCCTGGATGTCCAGTGCCTAGCGATGGTATGTAAGGAGTGGATCAGATCTACCCGGTGTTCAGGTGGTATGAACTGCCGATGAGGAGGGCATCCCGGCGGAGCAGGGGCTTCCGGAGTGGCAAACGACTGGAGGAGCGTTCCAGGTGATCGACAAATGGAGATGTGTTCGGAAGAATCTTCGTTGGGAGTTCTTCATGATCGTGATGCTCGTGTAAACGAGAGAGAGCGTCTGCTCTTAGATTCTTGGGTCCTGGACGATAGGGAAATGGAGAAATCAAAACGTGAGAAGAAAAGTGACCATCTGGCTTGACGTGGACCTAGTCTCTTGGCCTCTTTGATGTATTGGAGGTTTTTGTGATCTGTGATCACCTGGAACGGATGTTTGCTCCTCAACCAGTGACCGCCACTCCTCCAAGGCTAGCTTGATTGCTAGAAGCTCCCTGTCTCCTATGCTGTAATTCTGCTCCGCCGGGCCTCAACTTCCGAGAGAAATAGGCACAGGGGATGCAGTCGGGGCGGTGTATCATGATGTTGAGATAATACTGCCCCGACGCCGGTGGTGGATGCGTCCACTTCCACCACGAAAGGAAGATTTGGGTCAGGATGAGTCAGGAGTGGGGCCCTTGTGAACTCCTTCTTAAGAAGGCGGAAGGCTGCGGCTGCTTCTTTGGTCCACTCCAGTCCTTTGGGTTTACCCTTGAGGAGATTAGTGAGAGGTGATGTAATCCTGGCTGTAGTCCTTGATAAACCGTCTATAAAAGTTAGCAAACCCAAGAAACCTCTGGAGCTTCCTTAATGGAAGTGGGTTCTGACCAGGATAGAACAGCCTCAATTTTCTTCCCATCCATACGTATACCGGTTTGGTCAATGATGTATCCCAAGAAATGAATCGACTTCTGGTGGAATGAGCATTTCTCCGCTTTGAGGTAGAGGTGATGTTCTCTCAATGTGTGTAGGACCTCCGCAACGTGTTGGCGATGTTCGGCCTCACTCCGGAGTCAATGAGGATGTCATCTATGTACACTATTACACAGTGGTGAAGAAACTCCCGGAGGACTTCATGAATGAAGTTTTGGAATACGGAGGGGGCGTTGACCAGACCGTAAGGCATGACCTCATATTCATAGTGGCCAGTAGGGGTCACGAATGCTGTCTTCCATTGGTCCCCCTCACGTATTCTTATCAGATTATACGCGCTGCGGAGGTCCAATTTAGTGAAGACTTTAGCTTCTCGGAGCTGTTCCAAAGCGGCTGGTACCAGAGGAAGGGGATATCGGTATTTTACTGTACCGTTATTTAGGGACCCTGTAGTCGATGCATGGACGCAGCCCTCCGTCCTTCTTGGCCACAAAGAAGAAGCTTGAGGCGGCTGGTGATTTTGAGTGGACGTATGTAACCCCCTGACTCAGAGCCTTCCCTTATGTAATCTTCCATTGCCTGATTCTCTGGAAGCGAGAGCGGGTAGATCCTACCTCTTGGCAACTGGGCATCTGGAACTAGGTCGATCGCGCAGGTCCCATGGCCGATGCGGCGGTAGCTGGGAAGCTCTCTTGGGGCAGAAGACATCATGAAAGGAGCTGTACTCCTTAGGAATGTGGATAGAACTGCTTCTCAGGAGGGCTCTCGACCGATGTTGCAAACAAAGAAATGGGGATCCGACCTTGAAGAGGGAGATTTGGAAAACAGGCAGGTGTACAATCCAGATCCCCATTTCTTTATCTCTCCTGTGCCCCAAGAGATGCTGGGATCGTGCTTCACCAGCCGCGGGCGCCCTAGAATGATGTCCATATTTGCACCCTCCAGAACCAGAAATTGAATCCTCTCTTGATGTAACAACCCCACTTGAAGAAGGATGTCTTCGCATTGTCGATGGATACGGGTCGAAGCTCGAGTGCACTGGGTTTACGGTTGTATCTGGTATATATGCGAGGACGCCTCAGTACGGAGGTGGAGTTGACGACAGAGGGATTGGGAGATGAAGTTCCCCTGCTGACCCGGAGTCGATGAGGGCTGTGACAAGGAGAGAAATAGAGGCAGTAGTTATTTGTACGGTGGTAGTAAGTGGTTTACATTGTTCAATATTCGTACTGAATACACTCACTGAAGTCCGAATGGGACGAAGGGGACACTCCATACGGGTGTGTCCACTGACAACCGCAGTATAGACACAGACCCCGGGTCAGCCTCCTCTGTCGTTCCGCTGATGTCAGTCTTCCCGACTCTATTATCATGGGGTACTGGTTCTGGAGAGGCTGTTGACTCAGGCGATTGGAGGAGTGCAGACGAGGGGGTGATGGTGTCCTGTTGATAGGAACGGAGACGATCGGAACATCGGAGAGAATGTTGGATGAAATCTCTCCAGACCCATTGTATCATCTAATGTGGCCAGTTGGATTCGGAGCGTGGGTTCCAAGCCGAGCCGGTACGTGGTCAACAACGATCTCTCATTCCATCCACTTGCAGCTGCTAGAGTGCGAAACCGGAGAGCATATTCCTGTGTAGATAGAGTACCTTGCTTTAGATGATACAGCGCTCTCCAGCGGCTACTTCCCATCAGAACGTCCAAACACCTCTTTGAAATACTCCGTGAAGGTAGTGATGGAATTCATGACCGGCCCGGCTTGGTTCCAGATCGTCTCAGCCCATTTAAGTGCAGGTCCAGAGAGTAGAGATACGATGTAGGCGATCTTCGCTTATCTGTGGGATATAGAGAAGGTTGCATTTCGAATATGAGGGAACATTGTAACAGAAAACCATTGCACTCCCCCGCTCCGCCTGAGTAGGGCGCTGGTCGGGCCATGGGACTGGAAGGAAGGGCCGAAGAAGAAACTGTGGAGGCGGAAGTGCTCGGTGCTGGTGGTGCGTTGGAAAGTGGAGCTGGTGGCTGTAGAATCCGCTTCAACTGGTCCACCACTCTTGAAGGTGATCGGGGGTGCTCATGTTGTCGTCGTTATGGTCCGGGCTTCTGTATGAAGCGGACAGGAGACAGAGGTAAGGAAACGTTAGGGTGTTTATTAAATGACAACAAGGAGCACATGAAGGATAGCCAGGAGGATCAGGAATGATGTTGGGGTCTTTTCCTCCGTGGCTGGGTAACAGGAATACACGAGGATGGACAGCACACACCAGATACAGCTGACAGAGGATGACACAGACTTGGAAGGACTGGAAGACAGGACGATTCGGGAGGACCAGGAAGACTAGGAGGAATACAAAGAGAAACAGGTAAGTAAATCGTTTGTTTTAGCTGAGGATGACTACGCTGAGTGGTCGCTCAGTTGTCCGCTTTCGTCGAGACGAGCCCGGACAATGAGCGACTGGAGTGCTGTGCTTTTATCTGGTGCTCGTGAATGTGATGCAGCTGTGTGCTCATTAGAAGTCAGGTGATGGTGATCTTCGTGAGTGGGGGTCGTGAGAGCCTGACCAATCCATGACAGTTAAAGCGGCCCTACTATAAATTGTCAGTCACTGATATGGCCCTCTGCCAATTTGAGTTTGAGACCCCTATTATTATTTTTCTTCCGGCGAAATCTCATGTCTTTTAGTTTGTTGAATGTTTTTAAATTAGTTTAAAAAAAAAAACTTTAAGAACATTATTATTATTAGCCCTCTTTAAAAATGTCTAGATAACAATAAATCAAAAATTATGTTTGTTGTTTGTTTAGACTACAAGTTTTAAATGAGCTGAAACAACAGGATTCTTGAGACAACGTAATTGTTTTATGTTTAATATGCGTAAACTGGAAACAGATAATAAGATAAGTTATTATTTATAAGATAATAAAATAAATAATAAGTTCCCCCAATGTTCCAATAACTTGTCTAATTATCCTAACTTGCAGAGTTAACAAGATGACCTAGGTAAGTGTTGAAATTGCACTTTAATCTGAATAGTATCTTGCAAAATAACTATTAAAATATTATGTACTGTCATCATGGCAAAGACAAAAGAATTTAGTGATTAGTAATGATTTATTATAACTATTATGTTTAAAATGTGTTAAAATCATCTCTCCATTAAGCAACACTTGGGAAATATTTTCAAATATATAAATTACCAGATGGGACAACTTAAAATATGTCTTACATCATATTTACTAGGTGAGTGTGACGTTGTAATTACCTCGAGAAACAGAAAAATTGTATTGATCTTCAAATTTGCAGGTTGAGCATGAACGCTAACTGGTAATGGCCAGAATGAAGGTGTAGTTGTGAATATCGATTTGCTATAATTCCGTTTGTTGATGAAGAAGTGATGAAGCATGCAAGGTAACGCAATTAATGTGGCTTATGAGGCAACCGCTTGAAAAAGAAACGATTAAAGGAATAGTTCACCCAGAAATGAAAGTTCTGTCATGTTTTTACTGTACTCACTCTCATGTCGTTCCAAGCCTGCATGACACTCTTTCTTTTCGCCATGAAGCACTGTAGGAGATGTCAGGTATAATGTTGGCGACTGACAGCTTTGGTCACCGTTCACTTTGATTGTGTCTGTTTTCCATACAATGAAAGTAAATGGAGTCGGAGGCTGTCATTCTGTCTAACGTCTCCTTTTATGCTGTGCTGAGAAGAGAAATGCAGAGTTTGGGTGAGTAAATGATGATAGAAGTGTCGCTTTTGGATGAATATTCTCTTTACAAAGGATGGTTCACCACCAAAATGGAAAAAAAAACGTGTCATCACTTAATCACCCTCATGTCATTCCAAACCCATATTCACTCATATCTGTACCAGAGATAAAGATATTTAAGGAAATATGAGAGATTTCAATTCCATCACTGTAAGTCTGCTCACCCACTCTGATGCATTTCAAACATTTGTTAAGAGATCAAATAATAAATCCATTTAATCTAAGTCTTGATAATAAACACAAATGCTTGATGAACAGATTTAATTTGGGCTTTTGTTCACATGTAAACACAGATTGACACGCAAGAACGAGCCTCATCAATTCTCATGCATCAAGCAAGCATGTTTGAGTTTCCATGACCAAATTAAATTAAATCTGTTCATCTTATAAAGTATCCGTGTCACTTTGGAAGACATGGACTGAACTGTACAATTAATTGTAACAAGGGTGAATAAAAGATGACAAAAATGTTGCCTCTGGGTGAGCTTTCAAACACTTTTAATTGAAAGTCTATCTACGGACGGACAGACGGACAGACAGACAGACGGAAGGACGGACGGACAGACAGACAGACAGACAGACAGACAGACAGACAGGTAGATAGATAGATAGATAGATAGATAGATAGATAGATAGACAGACAGACAGACAGACAGACAGACAGACAGACAGACAGACAGACAGATAGATAGATAGATAGATAGATAGATAGATAGATAGATAGATAGATAGATAGATAGATAGATAGATAGATAGATAGATATATAGATAGATAGATAGATAGACAAATAGATACAATTAAACAGCTTGCACATTTAGCATGTTGTTTTTTCTAACATGGTTTGGTGCACTGCTAGCATGTTTTGGGACGTTGTTAGCATGTCTCTAGCATTATATGTAATTGCTAGCATGTTTAGGCACACTGCTAGCACAATTTAGCATACACTGTATATCTTGTATGATTCAGTACATTGCTAGCAGGATTTAATAGGCTGCAAGTATGTTATAGCATGTTGTTAGCCTATTTAGTCTTGTTGAACACACTGTGTGCTGTTTTAGCAGGAATTTGAATGCTGTATATGTTGCTTACCAATATGAATAATAATAAAAAATAAAAATAATATTTTGTTTCTTTAGGAGACTTGGACTAAACTGTACAATTCATTTTAATTCTCAAAGGTGAATAAAAGATGACAGAATATTTGTTTTTATGTGGACTTTCAAACACTTTCAGTTTAAACCCTACTGAAAAAAAAAACAGCTTAAACCAGCCTAGGCTGGTTGGCTGGTTTTAGCTGGTCACAGCATACTTCTGGATAGGCTGGAAAACTGGGTTGGGCTGTCTGGGACGGTCCTCAAATGGTTCAGATCTTACCTTGAAGGAAGAGGTTACTATGTCAGTATAGGTGACCATAGGTCAGGGTGGACACCCATGACATGTGGAGTCCCAAGGCTCGATTCTGGCACCACTCCTGTTCAACCTTTATATGCTCCCTCTGAGCCAAATAATGAGAAAGAACCAAATCTCCTACCACAGCTATGCTGATGACACTCAGATCTACCTAGCCTTACTGCCTAATGACTACAGCCCCATTGACACCCTCTGCCAATGCATTGATGAAATTAACAATTGGATGTGCCAAAACTTTCTTCAGTTAAACAAAGAGAAAACTGAAGTCATTGCGTTTGGGAACAGAGATGAGGTTCTCAAGGTGAATGCGTACCTTGGCTCTAAGGGTCAAACAACAAAACATAAGGTCAAGAATCTTGGTGTGACTCTGGAGTCAGATCTGAGTTTCAATAGTCATATCAAAGCAGTTAGTAAATCAGCATACTATCATCTCAAAAACATTGCAAGAATTAGATGCTTTGTTTCCAGTGAAGACTTAGAGAAACTTGTTCATGCTTTTATCAGCAGCAGGGTGGATTACTGTAATGGCCTCCTCACTGGCCTTCCCAAAAAGACAGTCAGACAGTTGCAGCTCATCCAGAACGCTGCGGCCAGAATTCTGACCAGAACCAGGAAATCAGAGCACATCACACCTGTCCTCAGGTCTTTACACTGGCTCCCAGTCACATTTAGAATAGATTTTAAAGTATTATTACTGGTCTATAAATCACTAAATGGCCTAGGACCTCAATACATTACAGATATGCTCACTGAATACAAACCTAACAGATCACTCAGATCTTTAGGATCAAATAGATTAGAAATCCCAAGAGTTCAGTCAAAGCAGGGTGAATCGGCTTTCAGCTACTACGCCCCTCGTTGCTGGAATCAGCTTCCAGAAATGATCAGATGTGCTCCAACATTAGGCACATTCAAATCAAGACTGAAAACACATCTGTTTAGCTGTGCCTTTACTGAATGAGCACTGTGCTACGTCCGACTACTATGTTTTTCTCTTCTTTTTAATTCTTTTATAACACATTTTATCAGCTTTTATTTTATTTTTATTCTTACCATTTTTATGTTTGTTTTTATTTCTCTTATAATTGTTTCTTTTATTCCTGTTTATGTAAAGCACTTTGAATTGCCACTGTGTATGAAATGTGCTATATAAATAAACTTGCCTTGCCTTGCCTTGCCTTGGTCAACCAGCTTGGTTTTAGAGGGGTTTTGGCCATATCCAGGCTGGTTTCCAGCCATTTCCAGCCTGGTCTTAGCTGGTCAGGCTGGAAAATGACCAGCTAAGACCAGCTTGATCACCTAGCCAGACTGGGAGCCCAGCCAAAACCAGCTATGCCCAGCTTAAACCAGGCTGGTCAAGCCGGTTTTAGCTGGATTTAGCTGGTCGTTTTCCAGCCTGACCAGCTAAGATCAGGCTGGAAATGGCTGGAAACCAGCCTGCAAATGGCCAAAACCCATCTAAAACCAGGCTGGTCAACCAGCTAAAACCAGCCAACCAGCCTAGGCTGGTTTAACTTGGATTTTTCAGCAGGGAAGTCAATGGATGGATGAATAGATAGAAGGACAGAAACATAAATAGATAGACAGACAGACAGACAGACAGACAGACAGACAGACAGACAGACAGACAGACAGATAGATAGATAGATAGATAGATAGATAGATAGATAGATAGATAGATAGATAGATAGATAGATAGATAGATAGATAGATAGATAGATAGATAGATAGATAGAATGCTGTTTATAACACAATTCTGTACACTGCTAGCACAATTCTATCATGGTTTAGCACATTTTTAGCATGTCTCTAGCATTATACTTAATTGCTAGCATGATTAAGCACACTTTTAGCACATTTTTGCATGTCTTTTGTATGATTTAGTGCATTGCTAGCAACATTTAACATGCTATAAGTATGTTCTATCATGACGTTAGATTATTTCTATAGGTAAATCAATTTCATTTTGTTTGTGAATACTGTGAATAATAATAAAAAATATTATAACGTGTTCATGTTGTTGACGCAATAGTCTAGTGTTTAGTGCACTGTCATATTGTGCAGTAGCACTTCAGAGTGTCCCGAGTTCGAATCCCAGCTCGAGGACATTTCCGACCCTAACCCCTCTCTCTCTCTTCCACTTCGCTTCCTGTCTGATTACTGTCCTATATAATAAAGGCAAAAAGGCCAAAAATAAATCTTAAAATAATAATAATAATGTGTTCATGTAGATAATTTGACAGAAATTTTGAAGACTTTCAAATAGTTTAATAATCATTCTCAGTGGCAATACAAGAACAATAAAATCTATAAATAAACATCAAGTAATTCAAATTCAATTAAATTTATATAAATATCAGTTATAACAATAATCTATAGATGTGCTCTTTTTTAGTTTGTTTTAAGAGAGCTAAAACACTTCATCGAGAAGCAAACAAACAAATAAACACGAGAACACCAAAAATGTTCCTTTTACTCAAACAAAATTCACTTGAACACAAATTATCATAATTCTGATTTATTTATTTATTTATTTTTTGCTCCAGGAAAGCCTAAAACTAGGCAGCGGAAAACTCTATTACTCTAATCTCCTTCACATCACACTTTATCCATGTAAGATTTGTCTTGATGCAGTTTGTTCTTGTCTATTTTTAAAATGTGACTTTAATGTCAAGAACTGTTATGTAAACATAACACAACTAACACATCTCCCAAAGTATATTAATACAGTTGAAAGACTGCTGTGAATTTATACAAAGCAGTCGGCGTTAGGGCTCTCTGCTGTATTCAAGCTGAAAAGTGTCAACAGCATCTTGTCACCCGAGGTGCTAAAACAAGCATCAACACAGGCCTGATGTCTGCAACTATGACATCATATTATTTAGGCTATGCTTAATGCAGAAAACAAGGATTGTCTGTTTAAAAGGACAGCAGGAGTACAGGAGCACTTATAATACTTGGTACCAGTGGAGCATGTAAATCTGCAAAGACAAGCTGTAGATGCAGGAAATCCGTTTCTGCAGAGGTTAAAAGAGTCGTGCTGTGATTTAAAGTTAGTGCAGCGGTGCTTTGATCTACTGAGATGCACAGTAAAGTCTAACTGTTTACAGTACAGGACTGTCATCAATTGCATATCTTTATTGTCTGATGACAATAAAACAGATCCCTGCATGCTGCTTATGCCACACTGACACTGATTTAGATCGTTTTTTTGTTGTGTTTGTTTGTTTTTGCATCCCCATTTAGATGCATAGTTACAGCAGTTTGTAAGGGTTTTACTTTACGTATTAGAAAAGAGTTAAAGGGTCTTTGTATTAAAAGTTTTAAATGGTTCATATAATATATCTGCTAGATGTTTAAAGTCATCAAGTCAGAAATTGTTCAACGTTTCCAGATCAACATTAAGTAAAGTTTATGTATAAACTAATTTCGAGAGGAGCATGCGCTTATGATTGACAGCAGTTCGACCTGCATTAGCTAATGCATGATCCACCAATCAGACGATTCCTAAATCACTATAAATAACCAGAGTATCTTACCTTTGCCATCTTCGCCTTGAAGAATCCCCCTTCCACCCTACTCCTCCCCTTTCCTTGTCAGGGCAGCACGGAGGCTCAATGGTTAGCATCAGTGCCTCACAGCAAGAATGTCACTGGCTCAGATCTCTACCTGGCCAAGTCGGCATTTCTGTGCGGAGTTTGCATCGTCTCCCCGTGTTTGCGTGGGTTTTCCTCGGGCTCTCCGGTTTCCTCCCACAGACCAAAAACATGTAACATAAGTAAATTGAATAAACCAAATCAACATCATAGACAAGCGTTTAATTCAGCATACTCTCCATAGCTATTCATAATCTACATTCACCATTATTAAGCAGGGGAATTCTCGAGACCCACCTGAGCTCCCCCTCTCGTCCTGCGACGGGAGGGAGCCCCAGGCTCAAGGATTTCATGGAGCTCTCTACCGGGACAGCATGCCAAACATGCTTTATAATCAATCATCAGCTAAGGGTGAACTCTTGAAAGAAAATGGGAGATCGGACTCTGTGTTTAAGGGGAATCTGTGTTCAAGTGGAAATTGAAACTTCACCTTTTAGAAAAGGCTTTTATTCCCGAGTCATTTGAGCTTGTTTTTTTCTTTTATATGTTTCATGTTTTATGTATTGCATGTTGTTTTATTTCTTTGCTCTTATCTGTTTATTTTTATGCAATACGTGTACAGCAGGTGTGACGCAGTGGCGGAGTAGGTAGTGCTGTCACCTCACAGCAAGAAGGTCGCTAGTTCGAGCCTCGGCTGGGTCAGTTAGCGTTTCTGTGTGGAGTTTGCATGTTCTCCCTGCGTTCGTGTGGGTTTCCTCCAGGTGTTCTGGTTTCCCCACAGTCCAAAGACATGTGGTACAGGTGAATTGGGTAGGCTAAATTGTCTGTAGTATGTGTTTGTGAATAAGTGTGTATGTGTTTTCCAGTGATGGGTTGCAGCTGGAAGGGGATCCGCTGCATAAAACAAATGCTGGATAAGTTGGCGGTTCATTCCGCAGATTAATAACGGAACTAAGCTGAAAAGAAAATGAATGAATGAATGTGTACAGCACACAGGTCAACAACTGTTGTTATATAAATACATTAAGTCAGTTTACTTTAGTGGGTAATGCATTCAGTCATTTTCTTTTTGGCTTAGTCCCTTTATTAATCAGAGGTCGCCACAGTGGAATGAACCGCCAACTTATCTAGCATAAGGATAAATTTGCCCTGGATGCCCTTCCAGCTGCAACTCATCACTTGCAAACACCCATACACTCTCATTCACACACATACAGTATGGAGAATTTAGCTTACCCAATTCACTTATAGCACATGTCTTTGCACTTGTGGGGGAAACCGGAGCACCTGGAAGAAACCCACACAAACATGGGGAGAACATGCAAACTCCACACAGAAATGCCAACTGACCCTGCCGAGGCTCCAACAAGCGACCTTCTTGCTGTGAGGCGACAACACTACCCACTGTGCCACAACACCACTGGTACACACACAATACAATCTATACGATCTGTATATGAATAAGCCACGTTTTATATAATATATAATCTAACAAAATGACCGAAAATCACGGTGCAAAGCCCACTCTCTTATTTTAATGAATATAAATGTTTATAAATTTGATTAAATATATTATCTATGTGATAAAAACAACACTGGCTCATTCTGAAAGCGTAGCGCTACAGACGTTTCTGGAGACCGCGAATTAAGTAGCTGGAGGTACGTAATGCTGCATTTCTTTTTTTAAAGAAACGCTATGGGGCGGTGTGATGCTGTTCCTTTTCGCGCTTACCAGCTGACCGCTTACCTCCGTATGGACGGCATTCCAGCTGCAACCAGTTTGTCCCGTTAGCGCGCCATGTACATTGGCGGATTTGAGACGCAGAGGAGAGTTGACCACAGCGACAGGGTTTGAGTCCGGTGAAGAGTGGTCCCAGAAGACGGGTAAGACAAAAACAGAATCCAAAAAATAAAACAAACAAGTAAATAGCAGGGTGAGAATGTGGTAAAATCTGAAAACATGGTAAAAAACAGACGAGGGCTTTTATTTTTTTGTGGATTGCTTTTGAAATGTGTTGGTTGGGTTTAGGGAAGTGGGGGGGGGGGGGGTCAATAGATAAAATTGGTTGGGTTAAGAGAAGGTTGGTTGGGTCAGTCGATCGTTCACTCAGTCTGTCAAAAAGTCAGTCAACAGTGGCGTCTGGTGGGTTTACACGACAACAGCAGGCGCGAATGGCACTTGCGAGGGAAATTTGAGAACTCAAAAAGCGTACACAGCGGCCTCTCGAAAACTGCAGAAAAATGTGCCACCGGGATGTATTTCGTGGTTTCCAGGAATGTCTGTACAGGTACGTTTTCAGGTTGTGATTGGCTGATTAGATATTTGCGTTAACGAACGGTTGCACAGGTGTACCTAATAATATTACCTAATAGATCAAATATAATATAAGGTGAAAAACAAACAAAAAGCGCTCAGGGGTAACTCAAATATTTGGTCGGTGCTCTTTGGGTAAGGGATTCATCAAAACATCAACAGAAAATAGTCCAAGGCACTCGGAAAATGTGGAAAATTTAAAAAGCCAGGGTTACCCTGATGAAGGCAGATCCTTAAACCGCGTAGGTTTCTTTTAAGATTAAGCCATGTGAATAAAGGCTTTTTAAATTTGTTCTTTTACAGAATTTTCTGAATTTCGTTCGGGAATCGCATTTTATGTTCATGACTAAAACAAGTTACACTGAAACTCTTGTTGAAATAGAGAGAATGGCTTACTTTGCAGTTCTTTCAAATTGTGGAATTTACATGATCAGACATTTTATTGTATTTTTGCTGTAAATAACTGGCAGCACCATTGCCAGTAAGTTACCGTAACTGCTGCTTTACAGTAACTTACCTGTAAATGTGTTTCACAGTAGTATGTTCTAAAATTACCCCAATACAGTACATATTACAGTACTATACAGTAAATAATGTATGTGGTATTTTACTGGGTATTTTTGCAGTAAGTAACTGTAAAATTGTGGTAATGCAATGTCTAACAGCATATAATAACTATTTATTTCAATTATTAGTCTATTCATTACCATCATAGGTAAAACTTTACAATAAGGTTGTTTTAGTTGATGTTAGTGAACGCATTTACAAACATAAACAAACAATGAACAATACATTAATAAAAGTATTTGTGTGTTATTTAACGTTAGTAATTGAAAATACAGCTATTCGTTGTTAGTTCAGGTTAACTCACAGTGCATTAACTAATGTTAACAAACATGAATTTGGATGTTAATAGTGCATTAGTAAATGCTGAACTATGATAAATAAGCACTATACAATCGTGTATACTTAATAAATACATTAACTAATAAACCTTATTGTAAAGTGTGACCAAATCATATTCAAGTCAGTTTATGTGTAAGTTTTTTTTTTTTAAATAATACTTTTAGAAGAAAAACAGACATAATCTCTGACGCACTGTACTATGAGAAAACAAATCTGTTAGTATCTGTAATTTAAAGTATGCCTGGCTACTATAAAATTGTACTCAGAAAAAAGGGAAGAAATAGTGGATGCCCTTTTTGCATTTGGCAAACATTTTCAGCCTGTTATTTTAGATTCACAAATGTAAGTGGGTGGACTTGTGAAGACGCACAGTGAGGATGAAGGGTATTTATGATGCTGAGACTGCTAGTAACAGTCTTGTTTCAAATAAATCCCAGTCCACATATTCATAATTCTTAAAGCGCTTTTGTAAAAAAGAAACAACAGTTGAACAGAAATATTTCAGAGAAGTGCTTTGCTTATGGAGTGCAAGTGATTTCTTTAAAACAGGAAAATTTCTGTTAAACTTATGAACTATGCATAATTCAAGACCAGTGCAGTCATCATGATTTCAAAGACAATCATTATTTTTAATGGAATAGTGCAGTGAATATTATAATGTGATTTTCAGTGTACACAATTATTTTTTATATATATATTTATACACTTTTAATCAGAGTGACTTCTTTCTTTTTGTAAAAACATCTCTGATCTGATGATGTGTTAACTGTCATGAGGCAGACAAACTGTCAGTCACATGACATCAACCAATGATACAACAATCCAAACAATTAGCACTGGAGAAATTAAAGGTGCCCTAAAATAAAAATCTGGGTATACCAAGGCATAGTAATAATAATAAAAGATCATCATGTGGAAATGGACATACTGTGAGCCTCAGACACCACTGTTTCCTCATCCACATGTAAATGATTGTAAAAACCTGGTGAACAACGGGCCAATCGGAGACAAAAAACAAACTGTGACGAGACCCACGGGCCACACCCTTCGCATTTGCATGTATGCCTACTTTAGGTCATTCATCCAGACCTGATGAGCATCAAGAGAACATGACTCACATGCAGGTCTGAGATCATAAAAAACTCTGAGATCATTAATGTGCACGCCTCAGGCTGTGTTTTATAAGCTAAATGTTTTCTATTGAGACAACAGTGATAACTTTCCTCCATTAGTTATTTTAAGCGTATATTTCACTTACTATGTATGTGGGACTTTCATTTTGAAAACGCGAGCCACAACTTGTTTACTATGCATTACTGAGCACCAACAGCATTTTAGAATTTTAGTACAGCTGTTTCGTTTCAGGTTTTGTTATTTATAGTGTTTATTGTGAAATTTGATGCATGTGTTTCAACAAACACAATGTAGACTGATGAATCATGTCAAATCACTCAGCTCTGTCATCTGTTCATGCAGAGGTTGATATTAATTCCTGGCTGTGTTTTCTTTGACTTTAGCTATAAAACACAACACGGTACATCTCTATTACTCTCTTTTGTCAAGATTAATTATCATTTAGCCTTTATCCACAACAGATCTGGTGAGCAAAATAGATTAACGTTACTCTGATTGGGTTTATATTTGTCCGTGATCAGCACATCATGCTCTGTGTGTGTGTGTCTGTAAGTGCGGCATGTCAGAGCAGAGCTCATTAATATTCACAACACACAATCCATATATGGTCAATTATGGACCTTCTGATTATAGGAGTATTTTATTGAGTAGTGAATGAGCTTGTAAAACTATTTCTGGAGATATTTTGAACTTACAGAAGCTATAAACCTATTATGTTTATATCAGAGAACAATTTAACTTGTTAAACCAATGCAGTTTACGGCACCTTTAAGTACCTTGCTATTTTTTCTTTGTTTGTTTGAGAAGGTGTTTCATTCCAATATGAATCATAATAGAGAACAAAAGTCTATCACAACTTACTTATGCCAACTTTATACCAGATTCATATGAATAATTCAAAGATGTAAATATGCAAATGGAATACACATTTTACACACCTGTCAAATTCACTTAACATAGTTATAGTAGAAGGACAAAAGAGTAAAAAAAATAGTCAGCACGAAATGGAAGTTTCCATAGTCTTTTCTTCCATATTGTGTCATATATTTGCCTGAAATAACTTCTCAAACAAAACAAATTGTAGATTGGAACTTGATTTTGTTCATCAAAAATATATTGCAGCATAGTGGTTAGCTATTGAATGAATGAATTAATGAATGAATGAATAAATATTTATTTATTTATTTTATTCATTCGTTCATTCATTTTCCTTCAGCTTAGTTCCTTTATCGATCAGGGGTCACCACAGCGGCATGAACTGCCAACTTATCCAGCATATGTATCCAGCACCGGGTTGGTTGGTTGGTTGGTTATTTGTTTACTTACTTACTTACTAACTTACTGACATATATAAGCTTTCTTACTTTGGCCTTTTTAAAAATATAATGACAGAGAGATGATCTTAAACGGACAGATTAACCCCCAAAAGTCTGTTATCATTAATTTTTTTTTTTTTCAGTTTCCAACATTCTTTAAAATATTTTCTTTACAGAAAAAAAACATAAAGGTTTGGAATCAAATAGTTAATACATTTTCCTTTGGAATTTATTATTTTAATTATTGCTTTAAACTTCTATCTATAAATATTTTAAGACAAAAAGATTATACCTGTAATTCCTAAATACCTATATTAGTAAAAAACTAAAATCTCTCTCTCATAGCATCTCAAGTATCCATATTTGTCAGGTAAATTAGGTAACTAACTAATTATGTATTTATTGTTCTAAATATAATATTGGGAATTACAGTATGTATTTTATGAGTTATTTTCTTTACATTTTAATTCAGTAACCATTGAAATGATAAAATTACATTGATGAAAGAATGAAGAAAAAACGTACCAGATCTCTTGCATTTAGTGATGCTAACTTAACATTTTTACAAGAAGAAAAAAACAATAATGTGCTATTTAGTCTTTCATAATAATAATAATAATAATAATAATAATAATAATAATAATAATAATAATAATAATAAAAAAATGATTAAATAATAAATAATATTAATAAATGCATAGTTTTGATAGTATTTTATTCTCTATTGTGATGTATACAGTGCTCAGCATATCTTTTAAATTCTTATTTTTAATAGGAAGCTATAGAATATTATATTTGTGCATGTACATTAGATTAGTCAGTACTAAAGCCAAACCTGGAGCTAATCTAACAAAATAACTCACAATAACGGTCCAAAAACAAGTATACCCAAATTTATTAATATAGAAAAATATCAAATACAAATTTAAAAAAAGAGAAAAATTAGGAGAAGCAAAATAATTAAAACATTTTGTTAAAAATTAGGTTGTACTTTTTTTCTAAATAGGTTTGGTGACTAAAATATTATTTTAAGAACTATAACTGTTTAATAAATCGGTTTTGTTCAAATGCACCAAAATACATTGTCTATATTCACTGAGAAATGTATTTAATTATGCTGAGCACTGTAGATAACTGAAATGTCTTCTCAGAAAACAATAACAAAATAAATAGTAAGACTTGATTTTATTAATTGGCAATTGATTGTATCATTGTGGTTTGCTATTGGTGGGTCTTTTATGATTGACAGGTTGCCCCGAGGAAATTATTTTGATTAAAGATTATTGTTAGAATATATTTTAAATGCGCATCGATGAATCATTAATAATAAACAATACAAATTTATAATTAAAAACCTTTAATTATAGAGTCTTTTATATGGTGGTTGAAAACTTTTGTTAATCAGTGTTTTGCAGTTTTAGTGTGATCCATAAAATGAGTGTGATCCTTTATTTTTAGGGGTCTCAGTAGAACAGAATATTTTATCATAGCCAACACAGTGATATTCCCTGTTTAATCCTTTTCTTAACAGATAGAGAATGCCTGGAGAGGTTGTATGCTGACTCGCCAATGTACTCTCGCTCTTTTCTTTCTCTTCTGTCTCTCTTTCTCTCTCTCTCTCTCTCATACACACACACACTCACACGCACACGCACACAAGGTGATGGATGGTGTTATTACCTTCAGATCTTTAAGGGCACGGTAAGACTTTAGTGGGTGTAAACACACATTCTATCATTAATGATTCAGTGCACGCACGCACACACAGAGAGACACACAGACACACTGGATCCCCCCGAGTATTGTGAACACACAGAAACAGAAACATGCACGCATGGTAAAATATCTTTTCAATAATTCAATATCACTTCATCCAATTAAGGGAAACTCTAATCACTCTAAAGCCCTACATATATAAAATACATGCAGTTTCAGAGGGAAAAAACATCGCTGATGTGAATTGGTCTTGACTTCTGCCTTAAAAGTCATAATCATAAAAACAAATGTGTGCGAAGAGAGTGCAGTGATTTCTTTGACAGTGAGCAGCATCCTCTCAGAGTCCCAGTGTCTGCCTGTATTTCTTGTTCGTCTCCGGTTTTGCTGATTGTTGGGTCAAATAAATATTTCATGGCCCATGTCTCAGTTTTGGTGGCATAGGAGATCAAATTATGCCTTCACAGCTGCATCAAAGTCTCCCTCACTCGCTCTCCATTTCCTTTAGTCTGCTCTCTCTCTCTCTCTCTCTCTCTCTCTCTCTCTCTCTCTCTCTCTCTCTCTCTCTCTCTCTCTCTCTCTCTCTCTCTGCCTGCAGCTCTTTCTCCCAGATCTTCAGACCCCACTTTTGTTTTCTCTTTGTTTTCTCTTTCTTTCTTTGCAACAAACTGATCATTGTTTGATTTTAAACGACTGTAAAATGCTACCTGTTAACTACTTATACATTTTCTTTACTGTATACTGTGAAAAAGCATCTATAAGGCATTTATAAAGCATAAATACTCCTCACTTTAGATTAGGTGACAAAACTGCATGAAGTTCAGTTAATAAAGCATTTAATAAGAGTAACTCTTACTTAATGACTGAATAAAATATATATAAAGGTCCAATTGAATATTTTATTCATCATTAACTTGCACATTCTGAATGATCTTAAATAAAAAATACACCAGGTACTCTTGAATAACTGCTTTGTAAATAATGCAATACAGCAATTGCTAATTAAAAATATATTATTAACAAAGTACGAAAATACAATCATTAAGCACATTTTACACGTGCTTATATGTCAAGAATAAAGCATTTGTATCTGATTTTTTAAAACTGCTTACATTATTAAATATTAATGTAGAGTTAATGCTTAACAAATAATTAAATAACAATTTGCTAATGCTTGATGATGATTAATATGTGTAGTTATAAAGTGTTACCAAAAAGAGCAATAAATGTAACATTTGATATTTAATAATAATAATATAATAATAATAATAATAATAATAATATAATA
The DNA here is from genome assembly GCF_903798145.1 of Danio aesculapii. NCBI lineage: Eukaryota > Metazoa > Chordata > Actinopteri > Cypriniformes > Danionidae > Danio > Danio aesculapii. The sequence continues at coordinate 46,019,434 of NC_079435.1, forward strand.
ATAATAATAATAATAATAAAATTAGAAGTTCATTCAGCTAAAATTGATAAAAATAAAAAAATAAATAAATCTGTCATAAAACTGTGTGAAGTTGAGTTAATAAAGCATTTATTTTTTTGTACAGAATACACAGTTACAGAATAATAATCATGTAGACATAACAAACATTTTACACCTTTTCTCCCTCCCATCAACCCATTCCCTAAAAAACAAACAACAACAAAAAAAAGAAGAAAAAAAAGACAAACAAAAATGAAACAAGAAAAAAAAGGAGTGAGGGGGAGGGTTGGGGGCATGTTTAAATGAGGTAAAGAGTGTTTCCCTAAGTCTATGTTTAGACCTTGATACTCATGAATAAATGTACAAAAGCACGCACATCACTATAACTGGGTGCTCAGCCAAACAGCAAAAAGTGCAAAATATATATTCAAAAAGGTGCTGGCAACACCAAGGCTCCAAAAATGTTAATTTATCAAATTAAAAAAGGCTGACACAAAGCGTGTAATGTTTCAAGCACACAGCTCTTCATCAGACAGTGTTTATCACAGTAAGTTGCCCCTATTTGTACACTTCCGGTTCACATGATCTCCTATTATAAAAACTGAAAATGCTGTCATCATTTATTCACCCTTCACATTTCAAAACCCATTTGAGTTTCTTTTTTTCTGAAAAAATTAAGAAAACCTTTACAATTGACTTCATAAGTAGTTGTTTTTTCCTATCTAATGATTACAGGTTTTTAATATGTGTCAAAATATCTTCTAAAATGAAATTGAAAAGGTTAAATCTTTAACTTTAAACCATAGTCTAAAAGAGTCTATGAATAACCACAAAGTTTGCTAATTTCAAAGTATTATACAGACCTGATAAATATGCCCACTGTAGTAAAGGATTTCAGTTTCAGATCTAAGGATTTAGGAGAAGGTCAAAAGTTAAATCTATTTTGCCACACAGAAAACTCCATGTCAAATGATCAGTGTAAAAACAAACCTGAAAGGAGACGTGAGGATTTGGGAAAAGAAAAAATTCTTTCGTATTCTTAGCGATTTCAGTAAAATATTTATGGAATACATTGTAAATTAAACTGGGAGAACAGACCACAAATGCACAGTACATTTAGTCTTTTTCATATTGTTACATAATACTAAAGTAAAATCCAGTAAAGTAATACAGGAGGAAGGCAATGCAGTGGAAGTGGACTGACAAGAGCTCTTACTATAGACATTCAAAGTGTTGCAGTATTCTCCTGACATCTGACCGAGGAAAAACATACAGCTCATTAAGTCTAACTTGTAGCACAACCTTATGACCTGAAATGATTCGTTTCAGTTTTGAAATCCTTCTGAATGTGTGATTGCTATCCCTTTTAGACTCAAGATCATACTGTACACATGATGCTGACAGCATGTTGTACAGTATTTGGGATCCCCCAATGGACATTAATGTAAAGAATAGCTCTTTCGGCTTTGCTTTGAACACTAGATAAACCAACATAGGCTCATTCTGAAAACGTAGTCCTATATACGTTTCTGCAGACAGCAAATTATGTAGCCATTCCTTTTTGCGCTTACCAGCTGACTGCTTACCTTCGTGTGGCTGGCTTTCCCGCTGTAATCAGTTTGTCCCGTTAGCTCGTCATGTGCGTCGGTGGACTGAGACACAGAGAGGAGCTGACCATGATGACGGGGTTCGAGTCTGGTGAAGAATGATTCCAGAAAGTGGGTAATACAAAAACAGAACCAACAAAAAATAAAATAAACAAGTAAATAGAGTGAGAATGTGGTCAAATCTGAAAATGTGGTAAAAATCAGAAAAGGGGTTCTCTTTTTGTGGATTGCTTTTGAAAATTGTTGGTTGGGTTTAGGTAAGTGGGTGGGTGGGTCAATCAATAAAATGGGTTGGGTTTAGGGAAGGATGAGGGTGAGTCAGTCGATTGGTCGGTCAGTCAGTCAGTCATTCAGTCAGTCAAACTGTCAGTCAACAGTGCCATCTGGTGGGTTTATGCGAGAACAGCAGGAGCAAATGGCACTTGCAAAAGAAATTTGAGATATGAAAAAGCGTACACAGCAGCCTCTCATGGATTCGCGGCCTCCAGAAATGCATATGGCGGTAAGTTTTCAGAATGAACCTGGATGGATTTGCTTCTTCCCCCATTTCATTTCCTCTGCAAAAACTTACCAAGTCATTTAAATAAAAATCTGAACATAGTGCCATAAAATGCTCAGCTTTGTTCAATGCGTGAAGCAGTTTCAACTGAAACATGAAGTAATGGTGGTACTTATTGAGTGGCTCCCCTTTTTAATAACAACCATTCCAATTTATTAAAGAGCCCCTATTATGCATTATAAAAGGTTATATTTTGGTTTTGAGCTTCTCCAACAACAGTCTGATATGCATGCAAGGTCAAAAAACACTTTCATTGTCTTATAATATGGATTTCTTTTTACCTAATTTTCTCAAAGACTCTCATATGATTCGTTCAGCGATTCATTTGTTCCCAAACCCCATCTTTGCGTGAGGCTAATCTGCTGTGATTGGTCCGTTGACCCAATCTGTTGTGATTGGTCGACTGTGTTCAGAAAGATAGACAGAAAGAAACGCCCACCATGGTTATGAAGTAGCACAAAGTATGTGAGAGCCCAATGCAGGAATGCATTAGAGCAATGCAGTTAAACACCAGCATATTACTCTACTCTTAAACTTAACCCCAAGTAATAACAACAACACACATTCAGTATTAATCCACACAGTGGCAAAAGTTGAACTATTTTGAAAACTGACCATACCATGCATGTGAGGAACCGCTGCAAAGGATCGCAAGTTCAGAAACACATTTAAATTGGTAAAGGAAGAAGCACGCGTCGCGTTTTTAATGTGGTTTTGGTTGCAATATGTGAACAGCCCCATACAGATTTAACCTGAGAGAGACAGTACAAGTACAAGTGATTACAAGTCGCACAGAGCGATAACAATTTACAACATACTATTAAATACATATTTTACAAACTACACAAAATGAGGCAACAATTTTAATTACACTTGCATGTTATGGTCTGGAGGAAGAAGAAACTGGTCCATATGAACTGTAACAAAGTCCTTGTCAAAGTCTGGACAAAGTCCCATACTGTACATGATAGTCTCTGCTGCTCCTTCCTTTAATAGCAAACGGCTGATGAGTCCCGTGTTGCAGCATAGGTTATTGTATCAATCATAAGAAAAATGACAGGAACAAACACAGCACTAGGTTGACTTTACTGAGGCTTTAAAATACAGCATTCTGTGTATAGATTAAGTGTGTTTGATAGGTTTTGTGGTCTTCTTAGGCCTACTCCCAATTCTACCCCTTAGCCCTTCCCCTTACCTCTACCCCTCGTTTTGCACGTTCACGTGAAGGGGTAGGGGTGTCCCAATTCTCTTTAGTTTGAAGGCGTAGGGCTAAGGAGAAGGGGTAGACACCCCTTAGAATGGGTATTTTCAGGACTACACTCGAAACCAAGGGGTAAGAAAATTTCTGAGAATACACCAGCCACAACGGCAGTATAGCTGCACCCGGAAGCAAGGAGATCCACAAATTAGTATTTTTTGTCATTATTACGAATTTGACAACAAACAAGCACATGTTTTAATATATTCATAATCGTGTTTGTGTTTTACCATTATGACATTATATGTCATCGCGATGACATATAATGACATGTGCGGGTGCTGTAGTGGTGTCCCATTTCTTAGGGGTAAATTTTGAAGCCGAGTGAACCTGGTTCTCCTGGTTCTGGAGGTTTTCCTCCGGGTGCTCTGGTTTCCCCCACAGCCCAAAAACATGCGGTATACTGTAGGTAAATTGTTTGAACTAAATTGATCATAGTGTATTGCTGCATCCCAATTCACATACTTACTGTATACTACACCCTAAAAGCATGTACTTTTTTATGAAGAAAAAGTATATACTTTTGAGTGTGTAACAGAATATGTAAGCTTTGGGACACACTACCTCATTAACAGATCGTTATGTTGCTTAGTTATAAGCCCTGTCAATCATCCACACATCATCCACATTTCTTTCATATTTAATTTCCTACCTTATTGGAGAAGCAGCAGCAGGGTAATCTGCCATTCACGAGTTTTTCATGCAAAGAAATCTCCTCAGGTCTTGGATAATTATGCATTCAGACATCCAAACATATCTTGATATATGTTTACACTGTTGTTGCAGATAAAATATAACACAGAAAACGCGATTTAAATATTTTCCAGTGGGCTAGATATTAATTAACAGTCAATTAAACATCTTAATCGAAGCCTCTCTACTTGTTGCCTCTCCGCCATGTTTATAGTTTATTTTAGTTTTCACCCGCGTTTGTAGTTCTAATAAAATTCCCATACAAAGCACAATGTACTGTGGGCAATATCAGCAATATCAGGGTATGGACGTTTCTACAGTTAACAATAGTCAAATCGGCTAATCGTTGCATCTCTATAAACAATATCAGTGCATATCCAAAAGTTTTCGGCTGCTCGAGCCACTCGCTTAATGTCAGGTGACTCACGCTCTGTGCAGCCTTCAACTGCAGCTCAAGCTGTATTGAACAGACACACGTCACTTCATAACTATAGCAGATGTTTTTCGACTGAACTAAATTTATTTTTTATTTGTCACACTATTTAGACGGCCGGAGAAAAATTCCCTTGGGTGCCAAGTTCGGCCCGTGGGCCACCAATTGTATAGCCCTGACATCCGGGAATCTTTGGCATACACTTTTCAACATACTATGGTTTGGGACATACCAAATCTATTTTTAAATACTATTTAGGACAGATAGTATGCAAATTTAGCCGCAGCATTTGAGTGTGTGTGAATGCGAGAGTGTATAGGTGCTTCCAAGTACTGGGTTGCGGTTGGAAGGGCATGCGCTGTGTAAAACATAGTCCGGAATAGTTGACGGCTCATTCCGCTGTGTCAGCCTCTAACAAATAAGAGACTAAGCCGAAGGAAAATGAATGAATGAAAAAAACAATGTTGAATTCAGGGAGGCTTTAGACAAGCTACAGTGTGAAGTCAATGAAGGTCTTTCTTTCTCATTTGAGACTGTAAAGGTGCTTTTCATCTTCCATATAAACAATGGAAATGAAGCAAAATAAAAGTGGAGGACACCAGATTCGGTTCTTTTAAAAGGTCACGGCGTTGGCAGATATGTTGGTCGTATCCAATTCATTGGCTCTGAGATGCATTATATGCAGCATGTGAGCCGAAATGTTCTGATTAGCTTCGGGGGAAAGGAAAGAGGCAGAGCTATTGTGAAATGTGCTTGAAAAGCATGCAGGGAAACCCAAATATTCACATCTGCTTCCCAATCAGTTTCCTTGACTTGTTTATCAGAATACCCTTGACTTGTTTATCAGAATATCTAAACAGTTTCTAAGTAAGATTTACCAGCATGTACGATATTTTCAGAGAATGCCTCTTGAATATAAGTGTGTTTTGCCTTCTTCCTTGGGCAGATTTGTGCAATAACTGGCAACATACGCAAGAAAAAACATCTGCCAGCAGTACAAGACAAGATACACTTTTAGTTAAGATACACTCACTGAAAACAAACATTAATTTCCAATTTTCCAGGAAAGACAATTTTATAGTTTCCGCAAGCTTTTAAAACAGAGATATGAAATAAATATGGCGTTTTTGCAGCAGAGAACTAGCTGAGTGTCTAAAAAGAAAAACAAATCTGTTGTTTAGAAGCTGAATTAAACGTGAGTTTATTTTTTCTCATTATCAACAAACATTTTCACTCATGGAAATTAATTACAATGATATTTTTATTAATATTTAAACAAAACTGACGTAATTTTGTCTCACTTGTGCATTAAGCATCTTCACTAAAAACGAGCACTAAATCAGCATTAAGCAGCATAACTGTAGCTGGCATTAACATACTTTTGGGAAGCGGAAGTGTCCTTGATCATGCTAATTTAAAAGTGTTTTAAACCAAATATTTCTCATTTTTAATTAACATTTTACATGAGCACATGCTAAATGGAATACCTGTACTTATTAATTTGTCACATAGCAGGACTATTTAAAATTAACTAGAGAGGGGAATTAATGTGATTAAAATAGCGAAAATGGTTGCCATGTAATAAAAATATGAGTTTCCCTATAACATTTAAAAAGACAACGAAAAAAGAAGAGAAAAGCAGTATAAATAAATCATTTCAGTTGATAATATTGTAGGATTTTATTTATATTTTGAATTAGCACAAACCAAATAAACAACCCACAAACCCACATTTTATTCAAAACAATAAATTTCATTTGAAATTTCACTATTTTAGTAAATTTAACTATACGAGAATGACAGATATTCAGTTTATGAAGCATGTTAATATCTTTGACTAATGATTGATGTTTTTATAAATAGTTTAATGTTTTAGTTCTTCAGAGTTCAGATGCAAAAACCTCTGAATGCCGTCTAAAATTTTTTTCTAAAATGAACATTTTTATCAGGATTCTGTGAGTAGGTTCTGTAATTTCCCTTTTATGGCAAAGGATGAGTCCTTTTCAAGTTCTTTAAAATCAAATAACACAACATAAACAAAGGAGGCTGAGAAAAATGTTAATTTTCGATGGAAATTTTCACATTTTCTGCTTTTGTATAAAGTTTAATCACAGCTTAAAAAAATGTTACATTTGTTTTTTTTTTAAATATTGTAATTAATTTTTAATGTAATTTTATTTTAGTTTTAGATTACACTAAATTAAAATGTTGCACTAAAGTTACAATAAACAGCACCTCGCTGACATAAAACAGTATTAATTATTTTTATTTATTCATGTTCATTTACTAGTTATTTAGCAACACTAAAATCCTATTTTACTTCTTACAAATCACATTTAATTATAAACCTTTGTGTTAGTATGCAACTTTCCAGGCATATTTATCTAGTTTCTGTAGGTTTAAAACAGAGATATGGAATAAATAAAGTATTTTGAACCACCAACTATTCCAGCACATGCTTTACACAGCGAATGCCCATCCAGTCGCAGCCCAGAATTGGGAAACATCCATACACACTCATGCACACACATACACAATGGCCAATTTAGCTTATTCAATTCATCTATAGCGCATGTCTTTGGACTTTTGGGGAAACCAGAGCACCTGGAGGAAACTCATGTGAACACAGGGAGAACAGACAAACTCCACACATAAACACCAACATACCCAGCCGGGGCTCGAACCAGCAACCTTCTTGTTGAGGAAACAGTGCTAACCACTGAACCACTGTCGCCATTTATTTTATTCCCAATAACAAAAAAATTAATACTTCGGTGTTTTTACTTTCACTTAAATATAACAATTAATTATAACCCTTTGTGCCTGTGACACTCATTAACCACAAACAAGCCCAGACCACCACAGTCTAATCAGGTGACAAACCCCAAGACATAAAGCTTCATCATCAGTGCATTTCATCCCAGTATTTCCCTCCTATATTGTCTTCATCGAAGCCCAGACCTGCTGCTTCACACTCCCCCAAACACCCACACATAAGCATATGCACAAAATGCAATTACCAAAGCTCTCAGTCGGACCCCCAACACCCCTAAACACGGCGATGGGTGCTGATCCTGTCCTGCAGCTGCGGGCCAAAAACACACTCCTCTGCCTTTTAATGAACACTTCAAGCTCAAGATCACACCTTTTATCCCAGTCCTTCCTCACACTTGTTCAAACTAATTGCTCTATTTTCAGAACAGCCAGCGCTCGACTCGGCATAAAACAGCTAATGGTGAAGATCTATAACATGAAGCAGAGAATATATGTATCTGTGAGAGTGCTAACTGGTTATTTATTCAGCAAATACCAATCCGGAGTCGGCAAAAATACATTAAAAAGCATTTTGCCAAATAGTCTTTGTCTAATTTGTGTATTTTAATCACTTTAATTGTCATTGCATGCCGCTTTTATACACCGTAAAAGCTAATTAGTTTTAATGAAGGTGAGTAGATGATGAGAGAATTTTCATTTTTGAGTGGACGATCTTTTTTAAGACTGGATTTTTTTAATGCAGTAGCAGCGAAGAGGGACTAAAGCTTTTAAAAGGCAAAAACCACACTAAAATCTTCTTTTCTAACTTCTGCATTACATCGCAAGCTATTCGACTATGTCAAGTCAGTGAGTTGAAATCATGAACATGTTAAAGAGCCCATATTATGCATTAACTGGGCCTGGTTTCTCTCGAGGTTTTTTAATTCTTCACTTTCGCCAATTGGTGAAGTTGTTTCCTCGCCGCTGTCGCCACTGGCTTGCATGGTTCGGGATCTGTAGAGCTGCACATCTTTGGATTTGCTCTTCAGTGTTTGGACTCTCAGTAGTGATTATTAAACCACACTGAACTGAGCGAAACTGAACTGAACTTAAACACTGAAAACTGAACTGACACTGTTTCAATTTACTATGACCTTTCATGTGAAGCTGCTTAGACACAATCTACATTGTAAAAGCGCTATACAAATAAAGGTGAATTGAATTGGATTAAAAAAAGGTCATATTTTGGTTTGGGGGTCTCCAACAACAGGCTGATATGCATGCAAGGTCAAAAACACATTCAGTCTTTTATAATATGCATTTATTTTAACTGATTATTCCAACGACTCTCATTTGATTTATTAAACGATTCATTTGTTTCCAAACCCCTCTTTGGCGCGATGCTAGAATATATGAGAATATAAAGACTTAACCAGATACAGTACAAGCAGTTACAAGTAACAAAACTCTATTAAATGCATAATTTGCAAGCTAGAGAAAACAAGGAGGCAACCATTTTAATCACACTTAATTTACTTACACTTGTGAAATGGAGGAAGAAACTGATCCATGAACTGTGTACTGTAAAGTTCCTGTCAAGCTCAGACAAAGTCCCATACATCAATAGTCTTTTCTGATCCTTCCTTTAACAAGCGGCTGACGAATCCCCCGTTGTAAGCGTGTAGATTGCTGAAGCACTCGTCAGAAATTACAACATTACAGACATTATAAATATATAATTGTAAATAAATAATTGCCTAATTTGACCAAGTTCTTGCTGAATTCTGTTTTAGAAAATGTCATATATTTGTATTTTTCTTTAAGGTATTTATTTTAATTGATTCGGCATGAACTTGTGTGCAGTGAATACCTGCATGTGTGTGTGTGAGTGAGAGAGAGTGAGTGAGTGAGAGAGAGAGAGAGAGAGAGAGAGAGAGAGAGAGAGAGAGAGAGAGAGAGAGAGAGAATGAGTGCAGCGAATGCTGTGTGGATTGTGTATGTGCGCACCTAAAGCTAAATTCTTGTTTAACTATTGGTCCTGAACAATATTTTCAACCAACATCTCTTCTTGTATTTACAATCACTCTCATTGATTGGTGGTTACTGTTTCGCACGCAGTGAGCAGAAAAGAATTTAAAGTGATAAAAGAAAAGTAAGGAACTCAATGCAGCCTAATGTAGTTGTCTGCAGTCACACATCGACACCTGTCCATCGGCATTAAGAGTCTCCGGTAACCCGGACCAATTATAGAGTCGCACCGTTACTTGTGGGTCATTTGCATCGCTGCATTGTATTTGCATTGCCTCACACAATAAACATTACATATACTGTATTTCTATATGATGTAAAAGTAGTCAAAACAAATCGTCACCTTGGAATTATAAGGTTCTATCTGTGTTCTCAATGATTTTGAGTTATTGAGCTTCAAAGTTTTTGCATTCCATAACAAACAGTATATGTGTGACATTTGCTTATTAAATAAAAATTATTAAAATGTAAAAACTTATAAAAAACATCCCATAATGTAAATAAGTTGTCCATTAATAAGAATATGTCAATAACTCAATTCTGACTAAAATGTCAGATAGAACCTTATAATTGTAAGGTTCTAACAACACAGTGCTGCTTCTTTTTCCTGTAACAATGTCACAGCAGATAACAGTAAATCTAATTATTATTATTATTATTATTACTATTTATTACTGATTGATTTATTTTCTTACTAATTTTTTATTTGTTTATTTTTTTATTTTATAAGAGGAAAAAAATAAATTAAAAATTAATAATATAAGTTATTTCTTGTGGAAAACCTGATGCGGCCCAGCCTCAGCCAGACTCTGCCTCCAGTGGCCCCCAGGTAAAAAGATGCATATTGAAATAAGTCTCAGAAGAAGAAGAAGAAGAGGAAGAGTAATACGTTTATGTCGTATAACAGTATGTTGGCTTTCTTAAGCCACCATAATAATTTATTTCATTTAGTAATTTTGACTGTTAGATTTCACAATGTACCTATAATATAGTAATGATAATAAAACAATCTCCGTTACCTCCAAAATTATCTGTTGCTTTATTTGGAAAATGTTTGCACAATTTTTTCTGATTAATTACATAAAAAAAATATAATAAAAATGAAAAGATGGCAGATCCTGCTTGACCTTGTTGTTGTGTTCAGACCAGCTGAAATATGAAAAGATTGTGACCTTCTACATGAGGATTTACTTTTGAAAAATACAAATATTTATAATAACAGCTCTGGAAAAATGTTCTGAATGTGCCATGAATAGACGTGCACATTTTTTTGGGTAAGTTGTTGAGTTGTGTGCTGTTTTATAAACAACTGGTAATGTCTCTTGAACATTTCGGATAAATGTATTACCATTTATAGAGTCTATGTGAAGAAAGTTACAACATGTCAATATAAAATATCCCAGGATTCAGTACTTTAAATATTGGGAAAGCATGTACACATGTACACTGTAAAAAATATCTATAAGTTTCTATATTTTGTGATTCATACGTGTTTTCTGTTTATATTTGGTTGTGAATTGCATTATAGGATGTTGATTTCTGCTCTGTCGATATTTTTTTAAACCTTTTTTTTCTAATTTAGAAAAAAAGATAAGGAAAAAAGGAAAATAACAAAGAACAAAGCAGTTACATTATCAAGTCACAATACATTTGAAGCACATTATCACATATTGTTTACAATGACAGACTGTTTTTGCCAATATTTGTTCACTTTTGTGAATCACATTTTAGGTTAAAGATCAGTCTCTCCATACAGTGTATTTCCTTTACAATTCCCATCCATTGAACCCTTGTTGGAGGATCAACCTGAAACCATTTTCGAATTATGGCCTTTCTGCTACTTACCAAAAGTATTTTTATTTACAATTTTTTTTATTTTTTTTTATTTTAATTGTACAAAAGTACAATTTAATTTTTTTATTATGGCAAGATTAAAGCAAATAAAAAAGTACACTTACTAAAAATACAGATGGTTTTTTTTTGCCCAGTCAACAATTCACACATTACTGTCTGGCTAGTTTCTGTCCTCTACTTATAAGCTAAAAAGGCAATAATGGTCCGAAATTCCTGACCATTATCACCAATAAAGCCTAGAAAAACAGGGCATCAGTATATTGTTAGCTGATAGGTTCAAATATTTCTTTGCAGTTATCATAGAAATAATTTGTTACTTAATTTTAGTTTGTTACTGGTAAATTGTTTTAAATTCAAAATTGTAATATATACACCAGTGTAAAACCTATAAATGGTGGAAAAACATATTCTGTAAAGCTATACCACTA